>NC_057806.1:446301022-446502425 GCF_018294505.1 Triticum aestivum | reverse complement strand
GGTCACAAAAATTATAAACTTTCTCTTAGTGCCGTTAGTTTTAAATTTTAAATAGTTTAAATTTGAATTTTAAAAAATTTGTGTGAATCACTAGTTTATGAATAACTTTACTATAAAAATAGAAATTTTTTCTTCTTTGCTATTTATTTTTTATTTATACTTACAATTAAATACTTATAGTTTGATTTTACGTCACAAAAATTATATTCTTTTTGCTATTGAAGAATATTATAGTTTTATTTTAGTTGATCATAACATAATTTTTTAATTGATTGTTTTTATTTTCATAAAAGTTTTGTAGTTTATTCTGTTTGCTATTAATTCATTCTTTGAGCTAAATGACTCTGAAATTGGAAAGCATTTCAAAATGAACTCTGAAAAGGTTGAAAGTTGGCATGGTATCATCATTTCACCCACATAGCATGTTCCAAAAAGTAGAGAGGGTTACGACAAAAACTTGATGCACTTCGTGTACAAAATGGACAATCACTTTCGAAGTATCAAAGTTTCAAACCATAAGACATGAAAGCATTTCAAATGAACTCTGAAAAAGTTGAAAGTTGGGATGGTATCATAATTTCACCCACATAGCATGTGCATGTACAAAACGGACAATGGTAGCATGTTCGTCTGTTACAAATTTGGCATGGTATCATCATAATAGTTGCGGGAGAAAGTCTTCACTTTTTCTTCGCTTGTGTAATTTGCTTATTGCGCCGTAACCATGGATAATCTTCATTGTTTATCAGGATGCTTGGGTCAGCCTTGACATTGAAGGGAGGAATTTCATGAAACTTTTCATAATCTTCAGACATGTCTGTCTTGCCGTCTACTCCCAGGATGTCCCTTTTTCCTGAAAGAACTATGTGGCGCTTTGGCTCATCGTATGATGTATTCGCTTCCTTATCTTTTCTTTTTCTCGGTTTGGTAGACATGTCCTTCACATCGATAACCTGTGCCACATCATTGGCTAGGACGAACGGTTCCTCAGTGTACCCAAGATTTTTCATATCCACTGTTGTCATTCCGTACTGTGGGTCTACCTGTACCCCGCCGCCTAACAGATTGACCCATTTGCACTTAAACAAAGGGACCTTAAAATCAGGTCCGTAGTCAAGTTCCCATATGTCTACTATGTAACCATAATATGTGTCCTTTCTGCTCTCGGTTGCTGCATCAAAGCAGACACCGCTGTTTTGGTTGGTGCTCTTTTGATCTTGGGCGATCGTGTAAAATGTATTCCCATTTATCTCGTATCCTTTGTAAGTCAATACAGTCAAAGATGGGCCCCTGGACAACAAGTACAACTCATCACAAATAGTGTTGTCACCTCTGAGACGTGTTTCCAACCAACTGCTGAAAGTCCCGATGTGTTCACATGTAATGCAGTCGTCGCACTCCTCCGGGTGTTTGGAGCGCAGACTATTCTTGTGTTCATCGACATACGGGGTCACCAAGGTAGAGTTCTGTAGAACTGTGTAGTGTGCTTGAGACCAAGAATATCCGTCCCTGCATATTATTGAGTCTCTTCCAAGAGTGCCTTTTCCAGTCAGTCTCCCCTCATACCGCGATTTAGGGAGACCTATCTTGTTAAGGCCAGGAATGAAGTCAACACAAAACCCGATAACATCCTCTGTTTGATGGCCCATGGAGATGCTTCCTTCTGGCCTAGCGCGGTTACGGACATATTTCTTTAGGACACCCATGAACCTCTCAAAGGGGAACATATTGTGTAGAAATACGGGCCCCAGGATGACAATCTCGTCGACTAGATGAACTAGGACGTGCGTCATGATATTGAAGAAGGATGGTGGGAACACCAGCTCGAAACTGACAAGACATTGCGCCACATCACTCCTTAGCCTTGGTATGATTTCTGGATCGATCACCTTCTGAGAGATTGCATTGAGGAATGCACATAGCTTCACAATGGCTAATCGGACGTTTTCCGGTAGAAGCCCCCTCAATGCAACCGAAAGCAGTTGCGTCATAATCACGTGGTAGTCATGAGACTTTAGGTTCTGAAACTTTTTCTCTGGCATATTTATTATTCCCTTTATATTCGACGAGAAGCCACTCGTGACCTTCATACTGAGCAGGCATTCAAAGAAGATTTCTTTCTCTTCTTTCGTAAGAGCGTAGCTGGTAGGACCTTTATACTGCTTCGGAGGCATGCCGTCTTTTTCGTGCAAACATTGCAGGGCCTCTCGTGCCTCAGGTGTATCTTTTGTCTTCCCATACATGCCCAAGAAGCCTAGCAGGTTCACGCAAAGGTTCTTCGTCACGTGCATCACGTCGATTGAGGAGCGGACCTCTAGGTCTTTCCAGTAGGGTAGGTCCCAAAATATAGATTTCTTCTTCCACATGGGTGCGTGTCCCTCAGCGTCATTCGGAACAGCTAGTCCACCGGGACCCTTTCCAAAGATTACGTAGTGTAAATCATTGACCATAGCAAGCACGTGATCACTGGTGCGCATGGCGGGCTTCTTCCGGTGATCTGCCTCGCCTTTGAAATGCTTGCCTTTCTTTCGACATTGATGGTTGGTCGGAAGAAATCGATGATGGCCCAGGTACACATTGTTCCTGCATTTGTCCAGGTATATACTTTCAGTGTCATCTAAACAGTGCGTGCATGCGTGGTATCCTTTGTTTGTCTGTCCTGAAAGGTTACTGAGAGCGGGCCAATCGTTGATGGTCACGAACAGCAACGCCTTAAGGTTAAATTCCTCCTGTCTGTGCTCATCCCACGTACGTACACCGTTTCCATTCCACAGCTGTAAAAGTTCTTCAACTAATGGCCTTAGGTACACATCAATTTCGTTGCCGGGTTGCTTAGGGCCTTGGATGAGAACTGGCATCATAATGAACTTCCGCTTCATGCACATCCAAGGAGGAAGGTTATACATACATAGAGTCACGGGCCAGGTGCTGTGATTGCTGCTCTGCTCCCCGAAAGGATTAATGCCATCCGCGCTTAAAGCAAACCATACATTCCTTGGGTCCTTTGCAAACTCATCCCAGTACTTTCTCTCGATTTTTCTCCACTGCGACCCGTCAGCGGGTGCTCTCAACTTCCCATCTTTCTTTCGGTTCTCACTGTGCCATCGCATCAACTTGGCATGCTCTTCGTTTCTGAACAGACGTTTCAACCGTGGTATTATAGGAGCATACCACATCACCTTCGCAGGAACCCTCTTCCTGAGGGGCTCGCCGTCAACATCACCAGGGTCATCTCGTCTGATCTTATACCGCAACGCACCGCATACCGGGCATGCGTTCAGATCCTTGTATGCACCGCGGTAGAGGATGCAGTCATTAGGGCATGCATGTATCTTCTCCACCTCCAATCCTAGAGGGCATACGACCTTCTTTGCTGCGTATGTACTGTCGGGCAATTCGTTATCCTTTGGAAGCTTCTTCTTCAATATTTTCAGTAGCTTCTCAAATCCTTTGTCAGCCACAGCATTCTCTGCCTTCCACTGCAGCAATTCCAGTACGGTACCGAGCTTTGTGTTGCCATCTTCGCAATTGGGGTATAACCCTTTTTTGTGATCCTCTAACATGCGATCGAACTTCAGCTTCTCCTTTTGACTAATGCATTGCGTCCTTGCATCGACAATGACCCGGCGGAGATCATCATCATCGGGCACATCGTCTGGTTCCTCTTGATCTTCAGCAGCTTCACCCGTGGCAGCATCATTGGGCACATCGTCTGGTTCCTCTTGATCTTCACCAGCTCCCCCGTTGCAGCATCACCGTATTCAGGGGGCACATAGTTGTCATCGTACTCTTCTTCTTCGCCGTCTTCCATCATAACCCCTATTTCTCCGTGCCTCGTCCAAACATTATAGTGTGGCATGAAACCCTTGTAAAGCAGGTGGGAGTGAAGGATTTTCCGGTTAGAGTAAGACCTCGTATTCCCACATTCAGTGCATGGACAACACATAAAACCATTCTGCTTGTTTGCCTCAGCCGCATCGAGAAACTCATGCACGCCCTTAATGTACTCGCGGGTGTGTCTGTCACCGTACATCCATTGCCGGTTCATCTGCGTGCATTATATATAATTAAGTGTCCAAATTAATAGAAGTTCATCATCACATTAAAACCAAAGTGCATACATAGTTCTCATCTAACAACATATAGCTCTCCAGAGCATCTAATTAATTAAACCATACATTGAAACTATGTAAAACATTTCAATGCGAAAACAAATGCGATCATAATCGCAACCAAGGTAACAATTGATCCAACGGCATAATGATACCAAGCCTCGGTATGAATGGCATATTTTCTAATCTTTCTAATCTTCAAGCGCATTGCATCCATCTTGATCTTGTGATCATCGACGACATCCGCAACATGCAACTCCAATATCATCTTCTCCTCCTCAATTTTTTTATTTTTTCCTTCAACAAATTGTTTTCTTCTTCAACTAAATTTAACCTCTCGACAATAGGGTCGGTTGGCATTTCCGATTCACATACATCCTAGATAAATAAAATCTATGTCACGTTGGTCGGCATAATTTTCATAAACAATAAATGAACCAATAGTTATAAAGATAATATACATACCAAATCCGAATCATAGACAGGACGAGGGCCGACGGGGGCGGATACCAAAACCATCGCACTATATAAGATGCAATAATAAATGTAAGAAAATGATACAAGTATCTATCTAAACATACAAGTAAGAATATTTTTCCTTTCAGAAAGAAGATAAGAACAAGAGGCTCACCACGGTGGTGTCGGTGATGAGATCGGCGCGGGTGATCGACGGCGGTGAAGACGGGGACGGGGCGTGACGGACCGCTAAATCTAGACAAATCTCGAGGAAAATGGAGCTTGGAGGTCGAGCTTCGAGAGGAGAAAGCTTAAGTAGTGTGGCTCGGGCATTCCATCGAACACCTCATGTGCATAGGAGGTGAGCTAGAGCACCACAAAGCCCTCTCCCCCTCGGCCAGAAAAAACAGAGCACTGTGCTCTGCTCTTGCGCGAGGGGGTATATATAGGCACCTCATTGGTCCCGGTTGGTGGCATGAACCGGGACTAAAGGGGAGCCTTTGGTCCCGGTTCAAGCCACCAACCGGGACCAATGGTGGTGGGCCAGGAGCGAGGCCCATTGGTCCCGGTTCGTCCCACCAACCGGGACCAAAAGGTCCAGACGAACCGGGACCAATGGCCCACGTGGCCCGGCCGGCCCCCTGGGCTCACGAACCGGGACCAATGCCCACATTGGTCCCGGTTCTACACTGAACCGGGACTAATGGGCTGAGCCAGCCTGGACCATAGCCCTGTTTTCTACTAGTGCTTGATGCCTTTCACACACTAAAGATTATTTGGCAACAAGTTGTGTCGATGAATCTCTAGATATGGTGATTCATGAAACCCATGGTATGATGTGTAAACACAGTCCCCCCTGGCGAATGGAAGTTGCATAGAACGGTAATCGTCGATGGTGATATGATCGATGATTGGTTGGATGATCGGATAATTGAGACCGAGGAACATGGAGTGGTTGCCGAGGTTGTAAACCTGCCTCCAATTGAATACTCTAGGCCCAACGGAGCTGGGATATTTTTCAAACATGAAGCAGCCATAGCCATCAATGTCATGAATGCCCCATGCATTGTACTGCATGTGGTTTGATGTAATGGTTTCGTCAATTTGGTACGCGCGAATGAGCATCAAATGACCGCCATCAGCTGAACGAGCGATAAACCACCACCCATCGGCTGGTATGATTCCAGGTCCTGGAATGATGAAGGCCAGCGCATTTGCGTCTGCTGCAACAATTCAAATTGGAGACCAAAAGGAGAAAAATAAACAATCAGGTTCAGAGTATGTGTGGAATTAAGATTATTATAACAGTGACACATATCATAGACAAAGAATTGCAATGTCGTGGTCATAATCATACCCCAAATTAAAAAAAAGTAAGCCAATGGCTTTCATATTCTAGCAATATGTCATGGTTCAGACATCATGTAACAATGAGAGAAAAACAGCTATGATAGAGCCTACTCATATTCTACCATAGCACTTACTACTACTGTTCTCATATCAACTCTAAGCAATAACATGCATTGTTATAAAAATCTTGGAAATGAGAGTAACATATAGCAATCATGATGTTATGCTCATAATATCTACTCTAACAATCATTAGATCCCAATTGTTCTCATATCAACTCTAATAATAACATATGTGATCATAAAAATCTAGGAAATGAGAGGAACATATAGCAATGATGTGGTTATATACATACTATCTAATCTAAATTTGTAACAATGAACATGCAGTCGTATTCATAAGGTAAAGATGAGATGCGATAGAACAATTAAATGATGATAGATTCCATCAGTATAGGCAGCCAATCTATGCGTCGACCGCGTAAACGATGCCATCGTGCACTATAGCATCAGACAAAAATGTTGCCTCAACAGGATTGACGATGAGCCATAACCATGTATGGCGACCGGATTCCAGATAGACTAATCCCATGTTGAACAAGGTAATGAGCTTGTAATCCATGTAGTCTTCTGATGGTGTGGGCACTTCACAGGTTACAACTTTCAGCAAATAGAGGTCGAGCCAAAAGCTTGACACGTCTCGTGTGTAGTAGGCAGGAGTGTCCGGCGGGCTGCGAGGCTCGATGGCGGCGGTATCCAATGATGGAAGGGTGATCTCTCGCTGGGTGTAGATATCCACGAGACGCCACAGACTACCGGATTGGTGGATGAGGGCGATCCACTTGGCCTTCATGCCCACCCAGTAGTGGCCGCGCATGAAGGACATGTGGACGGGTAGTGGTAGCATGTCGAGGGGCACCACGACAACCTCCATAGGATCGTCAAGTCGGTGTCTGGGCCACCTACCACTACAAGAAATATGTCAACTTATGACCTTCTGTCAGTGACCCTCGAAGAATTGGTCATAATTTTATGACCATTTTAGACCAATTGGTCAAAAGCTGTTCAGGGGGCTCCAAACCCTAAACCATTGCGACCATTTTGGTCAGAAAGGTCGTAATTTCCTTACACGAAATGGTCACAAAGCAAACAGTGCTAGTCCGCTGCCTTATTTCTAGTTGTTAATGAACAATATAGATGGTCATAGCCTTGTATATTGTGGTGGGTTGTGATGACTAGGCGCCATCTCATCAGTTTTGCCTATGTGTCATGTCCATGTGGCAGTTTTTGCCCTAGGTTGTGAAGCAACCTATATTTCTATCATTCCCAAAATTCCCAAAAAAAATCTCATAAATTCTTTGGGGCATATCTTCATCAAATATGTAAAAATCCTTCCTTGCCTAGTTCAAAACTAATTCAACAATATTCATTTTCCTATTATGTTCACAACAACACTTTATGAAGGAAGTGTTATTTATATATTCTTGTTTTCCCTCGGAATTTTTGGGGACTCTTTCCTATCCAAATCATTACGGCATGACAAAATTCAGCTCCATTTGCCTAGCAAATCTTCCTCGGCAAATTTCCAAAGTTTTTGTCCAACTAGAAGCATTGTGCAGGAAGTACCTTTTTTATATCTCTAAATGACATGAAATTTATACAGTTCCTTCATATGCCCAAATTTTCACCCTCCTCCAAATTGCAGCTCAGTCAAATCATCTATGTGAGCCCAGGTTCAATTTATATTTTATGGCCAAATTGGCACGTTGCAAAGCAAGTGTTATATAGACCCCTCCTATTACCCTCAAACTTTTCGGGCACTCTTCCATACCCAAATCATTGCCACATGATAATATTCAGCTCAATTTTCCTAGTAAATCTTTCTCAGGAAATTTCCAAAGTTTCTACCTCGAGAGAAGCTTTCTGAAGTAAGTACTAGCCAGGCTTACCCAAATGATCTGAAAATTTACCAGCGCATGACCATACCTATGTAACTTACCTACACCAATTTTTAGCTCATTTCATTCATCCAATCTCTCTCACTAGTTTTCCCAAGTTTTTGTCCATAGAAGAGCATTGTGAAGGAAGTACTACTTTGGCATGTCAAAATGATATCAATTTTCTACAATGCTTTCCTATGCCCAAATAACCATCCTCCATCAAATTTCAGCTCAATCCATTCATTATTTTGAGCCCAGCTTCAACATTCATATTTTTGTCCAGTGTGGTACTTTGCAAAGTAAGTACCACCTATCCTCCTTTTGAGCTGAAAATTTGTGAATACATTATCCTTAGTAGATGACCATCCTCGGCCAAAACTCACGCCCATTGGCCATGTGCATTTCTCGTACCGCTAATCAAACACTTAGCTGCTTATTCATGTTTGAGCATCGATCGGTCTCCTCGTGAGAATCTTATGTTGTGATTTTCTTCCTAGCACCTACCTGGGGAGTGCCCAACCCACTAGACATGCGTAGGCCGCCCAGAACACATGGCAACGCCACGGCCACGCGGTGACCACGCGGCGGGCATGCGAGTTTACGCGCTCTAGAGTTGGGGGCCTCGGCCACCGCCCAAACCTCGACGTATCGCCACCAAACCATGTATTTATGATTAAATAGATACTTATGTACCTAGAAGTTATTGTTGGAAAAAATAAATAGCAAACTATGAGGCAGCTGCAGTTCAAATTGACCCGCTTCGAACTGAATCGGCGGGAATTTGTCTGTTTCACCAGAGGTGGATCAAAACTTTTAACACCCAACCATTTTGTCAATTGTGCATTAAATATGTCCTAGTATTTTATAAAAATGATTTGGTACAATTTTGCAACAAATATATGGTAGGTCCTTCACAAAAAACCTCATTTCGGGCACTCGAAAAATGGAAAATGAATTTTCTGTGCAAAGAAAATGAAAACTCCCTTTGGCAACATTGTTTGGAATTCCAAGATGCACCCTTGTGCACAATATGAGATCATTTGAACAAACTATGCCATGAATGTGGCCATAAGATTGATCGTTTGGGTTGAAATACATGAATCTTCACACATGATAGCTCATTTCTGAGAACACTTTTTTAAAATAATTACCATATTACAAGTTTATTATTTTTACTGGAAACTTGGTCACATATAATGACACAATGCGAAGGTTTTCCAATTTTTTGATTTTTTTTGAATTTTTTATGCCCGTTTCAAAATGCGGTCAAAACGGCGGGCTTGACCGTTCCTAGCTAGTGGTTGAATCTTGGAATTTTTTTGGTGTTTCTCTGATTAAATAGATACTTATGTACCTAGAAATGATTTTTTGGAAAAATAAAGAGCAAACTATGAGGCAGCTATAGTTCAAATTTGACCCGTTTCCAGCTGAATCGACGACAATTTGTCTTTTTCACCATAGGTGAATCAAAACTTTTTTCACCCAACCATTTGGTGAATTGTGCATTATATATGTCCTATTATTTTATAAAATTGATTCGGTCCAATTTTGCAACAATTATTTGGGAGGTCCTTCACAAAAAAACCTCCTTTTGGGCACTCGAAAAATGGAAAATGGTTTTTTTGTCCAAAGAAAATGAAAACTTCCTTGAGCAACATTGTTTGCCATTCCAATATGCACCCTTGTGCACAATATGAGATCATTTGAACAAGCTATGCCATGTATGTGGCCATAAGATTGAGCATTTGGGTTGAAAGCCATCCATCTTCATGCATGATAGCTCATTTCTGAGAACACTTTTTTAAAATATTCGCCGTATTACAAGTTTATAATTTTTCCTGGTAACTTGGTCACATATAATGACGCAATGCGAAGGTTTTCCAATTTTTTGAATTTTCTTGAATTTTTTATGCCCATTTCAAAATGCGGTCAAAACGGCGGGAATGTCCGTTCCTAGCTAGTGGTTGAATCTTGGAATTTTTTGGTGTTTCTCTGATTAAATAGATACTTATGTACCTAGAAATGATTTTTGGAAAAAATAAAGAGCAAACTATGAGGCAGCTGCAGTTCAAATTTGACCCGCTTCCAACTGAATCGGCGGAAATTTGTCTTTTTCACCAGAGGTGGATCAAAACTTCTGACACCCAACCATTTGATCAATTGTGCATTAAATATGGCCTAGTATTTTAGAAAAATTATTTGGTACAATTTTGCAACAATTATTTGGTAGGCCCTTCACAAAAGTACTCATTTTGGGCACTCGAATAATGATTTAAAATAGCTACAAAGATTAAAAATTGCATGCAAACTGGCTATCATCCATAAAATATGGTCTAAATTGATAGAAAATTTTAGTTGTGCCATTTTGCAAAATATTTTTGATAGATGCTTCACAAAACCCTCCTAGTTTTAGTACTTAGAAACTATTTTAAATCATAATTTTTCTGAGCCAATCAGAGCTCTTCACATGGATCACCCCCCTTAGCCGATCTGGACCGTCCACATCTGACGGATCCAACGTCTCTCAGGTCCCCTCTCAACCCAACCCAACCCAAACCCTAGCAGCCCTCCTCTCCTCGCTCGATCCAGATCTCGCTCCCCTCGTCTCCCACATCGCCGCCACCACCCACCCCGATCCCATCCCTTCCCTCGTCTCTCCTCGCTGTCTCACCCGATGGAGAGAGAGAGAATGAGAGCTCGCCTCCTCCCTTCTAGATCACCACCGCCGCCTCCCTCCGACGGAGCTCACCGCCGTCCATGGCCTCCCCCACGCCCTCCTCCTCTCGCCCCTCCCCTTCCCTCACCAGAAGGGAGAGAAGAACCTGAGGGAGGGAGATCCAACGCGATCCAGCCTCAGTCTCCGTTGCCTCGGCCTCGCGCCTCGCCGGAGCAGCTCCACTGTCGACCGAAGTCCCGCAGGTCGACGTGTTCCCCCGCTCTTCTTCCTCCCTCTGTTTGTGTCTCCCTTTTTTTCTCAAGTCTCAATCCCATCTGTATTTCTCCGTGCAAGGAGGCCGCCTTGGACGCCTGAGGTCCTCCACTCCGCCTGAGGTCCGCCGCCACGCGATGCCCGTGGGCATCTGATCCATGTCTCACCCCCACGCCTGCGCCCCCAAGCATCGTCCTAGGTTTCTGTTCTTCGGCTGACCGGAGTCCAAGCCATGGCACGGAAGATGCTCATGGACGGGGAGACGCCCGTCGTCACTGACGGCGGGGGCGTGGAGAGCTACGACTGCGACCTGTTCGTCTAAGATCCACCACCTTCATTCGTCGAGCACATGAGGTAAATCACCTCCCCCACTTTGTCCTAGCTCGCATCCACCGTGTGCTAGATCCCCCATTCTTGCTCTGTTTAGATTAGGCGCCACGGGGGAGCTTTGAAACAGAGTGGCTGCCAATTTCTGCAGGGCCTTGGAACCATGGCGACCATGACCAGCGAACAAATGGGGCCACCGGGTTCAGCATCACCGACAGACCATCAGCCCTTGGCGCTTGCTCAGGTCACCTCAATCTTCACCGCTCTCATGGCTAGCAGCTACTGTACTAGATAGATAGCTAAACACTACTCTGCAACTCTGCTGATAGTAGCTAAACATCTCAATACATTCAGTACAAAATTGCAAAGAGCAATTTAGCGCAGGGTCAACTATTGCCACTACCTAAGCAGCAACTCTTGCTGCAGAATCCTCACAAGAGGATGACTATTTAGTCAGGCAACCAACTTTTTGCTACTGTAGATATATGAATATTTGGCTACTGCAAATGGAGTAGTCTAACCATGAAATGGTTGCTGCTGTAGTACTCCAACAAGCCTGAAGCTATATGAAGTCTAACCAACAACTGTAGTGCTCCAGCCTAAAGCTATTCTGTAGGCCTGAAGCTATAAATTTTTGTTTCCTTGGCAAAAAATTCAGTTTACAAATTTTTGCAAATTCTGTATTTTGTAGTACTGTTTTGGTTGCAGTAGTTTTTCAGTAGCTTGTTAACTTGTTGATGCTTTCTTAATTATGTGCAGCTGCTCCACTGAAAGTTCTTTAGTGTATCTTATGCTTAGTGTTAATTCTTTGCAGCTACTCCAAAAGGTGAGTAGATACACAGATAACAAATATGTGGTTCCATACTAGTTGGAACACTTTTTGCTTAAATGATGTGCATGATAGATTTATCCAGCCACTGCACTTTACTGAACAGTTGTTTCCTAGACATGTTGGGTTTTTCAAACCTTCTCTTGGGAGTAATTATACTTGTTAACTGCTGTCCTTTTGCAAGAAAAAGGAAAGCCATTGTCCTGAATGAATGTAAAAATATTATAACAAGCCCTTCTTTGTTGCATTTAGGGGCATTGCAAGGCACTGCAATTACCTCGGAGATCTACTCTTGGCGCTGATTAGCTACAGAACCAGAAGGCCATGCTGTATTGTTATTGTAGACCGTGATGATCATGCAGAACTAAATGGCAAGTTCTTCTGTACATTGTTCTTTGATATCGAGTTTTGAACTGAAGTTGCATCGATCTCTAACTTCGACGCCGTGTTGTGATCTAATCTGGTGCGTGCAGGCGCTGCGGGCCAAGGACCTGAACGAGATGTTCCCGGTGGTGGACGCAGAGGCGGCGGCCATGGAGGACGCCCCTCCACCACTGCTCCGACGCCATCCAGGTCTTCTTACCTTCAGTTTCTTCTTCTTCTTCCCGTACCCTCCATTCCTTTGACTGAGATGTGATGTGGTTTCCTGCCATGAATGAGCAGTTGTCGCTGGATGGATGTACCAGCACACAGCCCCTCCTCGCCTTCCACTTCGTCTTCGTCGCCGGCAAACTGCAGATTTAGGAGGACCACCTCCACCTCAGCGGCCCTATCCCTGAATTCGGCGACCACAGCCACAACCAGGTAACAACTTCCCTACCCCTGTTTTTCGTAGACCAACTTTGTTTTAGACCGAAACTGTATTGCAGATACGCACAGAAAAACTCACTCTGTTTTTTGCTAATAAGTCATGAGGAATAAATATATGTTGGTTGGTTCTGATGCTTATTGGTTGACACTACTATCTAGTACTACTGCTGCTACTGATGATTAGTACGTACTAGAGCAATAATAATACATCTGCAACCAAGAGTTGCATTGAAATGAAATGACCTGACATTTAAGTAAAGGGTAAACTAACTATACTGTTGGTAATGGATCAGCGAATCAAGTGGCGTCTAATCCTGTTATGTGTCCATGTATGTCTGGTGCATCATACCGTTGTGCCCGTATGCTTTGCTTTGCTCGCTTGTGAATAACCTTTGCTGGGAATTACTTTTACTTGGTGCACAACCTTTGGTTGCAGCAAATTTGCAAATGCCATGCCCGCGTTGTGAATTCAGAACCTATAATAACATAGCAAATTTGCAAATGCCATGCCCGCGTTGTGAATTCAGAACCTATAATAACATCACTGATTCATTCTGCACTAGTGTACTGTAGTAATTTAATCTGCCTAGTGATTTTGATGTCTATTAAGCTGTTACTTGCAACTGTTCAATTTTTTGAAAGAACAATGTTGTATTGAATATCTTACTAGAGAATTTAATTTCTAGTTTGAATTGCTACTATTAATGATGAATGGTTGAGTTTTAAAACTTGAAGTAGAAACTACTTTCTAATGTGAAATTTCGATAAATATATATTTTCCCGATAAGTGTATCTGTTGTCATCACCCATTTGTTGGCAAATATGTAATCTCATAAATTTCCTATTCTATATTTTTATCTTGTCGTCATCACCCATTTTTTGGGCTGTATAAGTGTATCTATTGTCCGGTTTTTCTACCATATTTCCTGATGTACTTCTACATATATATGTTGGTTGTAATCTGCTTGAACGATCCAGTACTTGATATTCCATTCTGTTCTTGTAGGTGAATGGAGCTTGTGTTGTTGGTAGAACTCCGTTGATGGCTTCTTCCTATGTTGAAGAGCATGTTTCGTGGTATCCAAGAGTAGCTAGCTTTAACTTGGCAGAGTGTTTTATTTTTCAATCGCAATATTTGTGATTGTGTGGAACATTGTATGGTTATGTACGTGAAGTTTTAAGTTCCTGGGCATGCAATATTTGTAGGTTAAACTGGTTGTTGTGATGTGAATGAGTGTATGGAGTTTCACATGTTCTGTTCTGTACAGAATATATTGTAATAAACCTATTTTGGTTGTTATTTGAAGATTTTCAAATTCTTTTCTTCTTTCTGTTTGATATATACTGCTTAAAAAGCGATGTGGATCCACTGCCAGGAAAAATCTGACAATTGGGACCCATCTAAAAATTGGACCACAAAAAACCCACGAAAATAAAAATGAAATGGACCGCAAAAGGCCATGCCTAGAAAATAAAAAGGCCAAATTGTTGGGCCAGGCCCATGTAGCTAGAGAAAATTAATAAAGAAAATATATAGTAAAAAGGATGAATTGTTGGGCTAGGCCCATGTAGAAAATTGAATTGGACCGGGCTGAATCTTGTGCCACGTCAGATTGCCACGCTGGATGCCTACATGGCCTGGGGAGGTTGCTAGTGACCAAAACGCCACAGTAGACGTATTTTGGTCATAAACGTCTTCGACCATTCCAGAAGAAAGGTCGCTATAGTCAGTTTATGACCGCCAGCTTTTGACCTTCTGTTTTTGGTCACAAAAAGGTCGCAAATGGAAATTTGTGACCTTTCAGTGACCAATAGTGGTGGTCACAAGTTGACATATTTCTTGTAGTGTGCGAGGATCGAGCATCAGCAAGCAGGGTGTCTTCAAAAGTGCCAGCCGGTTGCAGACGAGTAGACGGTACAAAGACACCGAGCATGGGGCCAGATGGACTGTCCTGAGTTGGTCCATACGATTACATATTTGCTACAAGAGAACATCGGGGAGGGAATTCCAATCGCGGCTCTACGTGTCAGTCTGTTCTGCCATTGGGGTTTTCGGTGCCTGCGAGCCAGCGGGGAAGTGGATTCGGGCGGGCGAGCGAAGAATCTTCTCCTTGTGTGACCGAGCAGTGAGCCAGGGAATATGGTACATGCGAGCTACCAAGGAAGATAGCGCGGGCGGGCGAGCAGTGAGCGGGGGGAAATGGTGTGTGGCTGACGATGGGGAAGAGAGGAGGAAAAAGAGTGGAAGACGGGGAAGAAAGTGCATGAAATCTCAATTCTACTGGTACTACTACCAGGATATACCATCCTTCGGAGTGTAAATAGTTACACCGATGACATGTGGGTCTACCACGAGAGGGCCCATATGTCAGTTAATGGAGGACAGAAGCGTGCTCTACTGGCAAACATGATGGCAGTACTGGGTAAGGCTGATTTAGTAACACCAACACACTGATTCAGCTTATTAATTAAGTGTCCCATCTGCTGCAGCGTGTATTGTCACTTCACTGCGAAATACTAGTTGAATACTTCTCTCTGACCGAGATGGGGAATAATGGATCGCGAAGACTTCCTTTCTACAGTATCCCTGTGCATCTACGCTCACTTCACTCATTTTGCTCCGTACGTAGTCACGTGTTGAAATCTCTAGAAAGACAAATACTCCGTATTTGGGAACAGAGGGAGGATTTTACTCCGTATTTGAGAACAGAGGGAGTATCACCATATGGAGGGAACAGAGGAAGCTTGAAATATGAACATGTCAATGGGAGGGAGTAAGCCCCATGCATGCGTGCATGCATGCAACATGTAACACTCCCACGCACACATGTACGCACGGAACACTCACACACCCATGCGACACACAGTACACGACGCAACATACACGCTCACGCTCAAGTGCTCAACCTACTCCCTACGTCTATGAAAGACTGTACATTTAGAGATTTACACATTGACCAGGGCATAATTAACGCCCAAAAGTAGCAGACTTATGTGTGCATGCGACCATTGAGAGAAGAAGACTAAATGAAGTTTGTTGCATGCTGTAATTAAGGATAGACATCTAGCCTATACCTAGAGCACAAGTTGGTGCATTAGTCAATCAATATCGATTTATACTAAAGGCTATATTCATTCGAAGTGTAGATGTACTACACTCTTTGTTTTTTAGCTGATTTCTTTGCTCTGCCAACTGACAGGTGGGACCAAGAAATCAGGTGACAATTTAACCAGTCAACAAAGGGCCACATCGACTATGTGGCTGGTCAGTAGGGTGCAATACGGTGCTCTACGATGAGCTAGTGATCGTATAATCACCACAAAACTATATATAGTGACCGTAAAGAGCGTATAGTTACATACGTTGACCGCCAGTGTATTTTTCTCATTCCAAATTAAGCCATATTAACCGGAAAGGGCGCAGTATGGACTAATACTAGTACTTCTTTGATGTGTCCCGTCAACTCGCCAAACAAGGAGAAGCTTGCTTACTGGTTCGCAGGACGAGGAGAGGGTTTTGGCTACAACGCCCGCTCCCTCTCCCTCTCCCTCGCCCTCGCGGTGGACGTGCAGCAGTTCAATCGGTGTCAGATTGCCAGAAGCATATTGTACTGTAGTATCATCATTGTTGGACCTTCCGAAGAGGCGAAGAGCCAAGTGCAAGGTTCACACGAGTACGAACTGTTGAACCTCCTGAAGATGCAAAGAGCCAAGCGCAAGGTTTTATAGGATTTTTCGTCCTAGTAGGAGTGTACTACAACTATAGTGAACGATGCTACTGTATGATGCCACCACGTCACGTATATCCAAAGTTGTGCCACCTTTTTTTTTCTTAAAGAGCATGTTGGAGCCCGTGCAACAACCACACAAGTTGCACGTACACATAACACATTTACTAGTAATAAATTCTAAAGGACAAATGCCCAGTTTGCCACACAAGTTCATCTCCAATTCATGTGATAAATTTGTGCATGACTAGTCTACATATATTCACAGCGCTACCGTTCACAATTTACCGTACTCCACTTACACGTTATACATGGGCTACATGTCCTCCTCCAGGTTCCAGTCCCAGGTGTTTTTCATGTATGGCACGATCCATAGCGGTGGGCAATGGGAATCATTGTCGCAGCTTTCTAGTCCGGTTCCACATGATGGAGACTCATCCAAGTTGAAGTGGCATAAATCAGGGATAGTGTGTCCCAGCATGTCGTTCATCCAGTGGTGCGCACTGAAGACCCAACCATGCTTCATGAACGGCAGGCCTTCCGTGTCGTGCACGGAAGGTGACATCTGCGTCACAATAGGGTAGCTGTCCCCTAATGAAAAGCGAGTAATCTCCAAGAGTGTTCCTCGGCACCCACGTAGCATCACGGGGGTCGAACTCGGCGCCGTTCATCTGGTACACACGGCATCTCAGATCTGGACACATGGTGACGTACATATTCAAGGTCCATGCATAATAATGTTGTGCTCAAATATGGCGGTCAGTAATACTGTGCAGCAAATAGAACTACTCCAGTATAGAGGAATTAAAATAACCGGCTTATTATATATAGCCACTCTTGGCTATATGGATGAGATAGTAAGACATGGAAAAACAAAAATGGTGGCAACTAGTGGGTTCAAGTCTTCAAGGGCCTAGCTAGCTCTACGCCTCCTCCAACGTAAAAAGTACTCCTACTAGTACTAGTAAGTAGAGTACTAGTACAACAATGAAAGAGAAGGCGAGAGGGTTAAAAAATGGAATACCTGGGTAGATGGTGACGGTCCGATCGTGGTAGATTGTGTGACCATGTTGCACATCAGTGGTACCATGGGTAACGACAGCTAAGATAGTTGATCCCAATATGCCAAAGTCAGCTACAAGGTTCCAGGTTAGACCGAATCACGGATGCAAATGCACATCCAGGATCAACGATCTTATTTTGATCGAGGGATGACTGGTCCCCGCAAAATAATGGAGTACCATTAGAGATGCAAGTGATGGTTTGTGCATTCCGTTTGTAATCTCATGTACTGTAGGATGGCAACCAGATGAAACAAGTCCCCTGGCTTGTCACCGTGAAGATCGGCCTAGATGGCGCACGGCATCTTCAAACGTGTAGGGGTACAAATCTACCGCCACCAACATGCGCCAGCCTCTGCCGTTACTACCTCTTGCATTGATGACAATCCTTATGTCGAACACCGTGATGAGATAGTAATCGTCGTATCCACGTCGCTTTGTCGGCGGGTCCGCAATTGCTATCTTCTTCAATCTCATGTAGGCATCATCATATGTATTCAAGCCCAGCTAGTCCAGAAGGCCGATCCCAATGGTGGAGAAGGGGTCTACCAGAACAGCCGCACTGCTGTGGATGTTGTGCAAAATGATGGTGGTATCCGGCCGGAGGTATGGAAGCCAATCTTCGTTGGCACCGACCCAGACCTATATATAAGACGGTGGGCAGCGGAGAAATTACGGGATGGAAATGGAATAACTAAGTACTACATGATCAAACTCCATTATTGACCTTCTCATTGGACAAAATCCGACTACCTCTCAACGTCGGCACCTCTAGCGGAGTCAACGTGCAACAATGGCCAGGGAGAGGTGGACTGTTCGAAGGATTGTCCCATAGAAAAACCTTCTCCTCGAGGACGCATGGCAGACCAACAAGCATGGCCTTTTCCCAAGCCTGTTTAAGCACCGTCTTGAAAAAGTTGGTGCAGGAAGCACGGAGTCTTGCGGCGGTGAGGACATCGGAGCGATGTGCGATTTCTCCCAGAGGATCGTTGTCGGTGTCAAAACCGGCGGATCTCGGGTAGGGGGTCCCGAACTGTGCGTCTAGGCCGGATGGTAACAGGAGGCAAGGGAAACGAAGTTTTACCCAGGTTCGGGCCCTCTTGATGGAGGTAAAACCATACGTCCTGCTTGATTAATATTGATGATATGGGTAGTACAAGAGTAGATCTACCACGAGATCAGAGAGGCTAAACCCTGGAAGCTAGCCTATGGTATGATTGTTGATGTGTATGTTGTCCTACAGACTAAAACCCTCCGGTTTATATAGACACCGGATAGGGTTAGGGTTACATAGAGTCGGTTACAATGGTAGGAGATCTGAACATCCGTATTGCCAAGCTTGCCTTCCACACCAAGGAAAGTCCCTTCCGGACACGGGACGGAGTCTTCAATCTTGCATCTTCATAGTCCAGGAGTCCGGCTGAAGGTATAGTTCGGCTATCCGAACACCCCCTAATCCAGGACTCCCTCAGTAGCCCCTGAACTAGGCTTCAATGATGACGAGTCCGGCGCGCGGTTTGTCTTCGGCATTGCAAGGCAGGTTCCTCCTCCAAGTACTTCATAGAAGAGTTTGAACACAAAGATAGTGTCCGGCTCTGCAAAATAAGTTTCCACATATTGCCATAGAGAGAATAATATTTACACAAATCTAATCTGCTGACGTACTCCATAGCGTGACACACCACGGCCAAGCCTTTATCCGAGTCATTTCAGTATCCCACCTCAGCGTGTTATGCAAGGCGGTTTCCTTGGCACATCTTGTCAAAGCAGAGATCGTGTCCCCTTATTCCCGGATTCTCATCAATATGGGCGTGGGTAACCCAACCGCGCCTTTGATTACGGTGCTTGGAGATAAGCGAGTTTTACCAGGCTGGTGGGGACATGTAGTTGCGTCCACCCATATAAGGGGATAAGGATCCACCTTTTCACCCACGCCTTCTTCCTCCTTTGCCTATCCATTCTAGCGCACTCGAGCTCCAGCGCCCAAGTCCGCACTACCACCTCAACCTTCTCCAGTCATGTCCGGAGCGGGAGGCAAGTGGATGGTCTCCTTCATCACGGAGGGACACATCAAAAAGCTGAGGAAGGCCAGATATCTGGCTAGCAACATCGCGCACCGGCTTCCCGAAAAGGGGCAGCTCATCCCCACTCATAGGCCCCATGAGAGGGTGGTATTCCTCCCCCATTTCCTCCGCGGACTGGGCTTCCCTCTGCATCCATTTGTCCGGGGGCTCATGTTCTACTACAGCCTGGATTTCCACGATCTGGCCCCAAACTTCGTCCTCAACATCTTGGCGTTTATCATCGTGTGCGAGGCGTTCCTCCGCATCCGCCCCCATTTCGGCCTATGGCTTAAGACTTTCAACGTCAAGCCAAAGGTGGTGCGCGGCAGCCAGGCGGAGTGCGGCGGTGCCATGGTTGGCAACATGGCCAACGTCCTGTGGCTCGAGGGCTCCTTTGTGGAGACCCTGAAGGGGTGGCAATCATGGTGGTTTTACGTCACCGAGCCGTGCGACGCCGAATGGGTCGCACCCCCTGAGTTTCGATCCGGCCCCCCTACGCGGCTCACCTCCTGGATGGAGACATGCCTGTCTTTGGGTAAAAAAGGAGAGCTGACCGGACTCCAAACATGCATCCAAACCCTGGTGGACAAGAGGCTCAAGCTTGTCAACGTAGTCCAGGTTATGCTCATCCGCCTGATCCTCCCGTGTCAACGACGGGCCTTCAACCTGTGGGAGTTCGACCCGACGCAGCACCGAACTCTAAACAGGCTCTTCGACACGACGTATGAAGATGCCTGGAGGATGCTTTTCAAGGGCGCCGAGGCTCCCGCATCCGCTGCCGAGGATCGCAGATTCAGTACTCAGCATCACGCTCATGCGGTAAGCTGTTTTTGTCCTTTTACAGGGTATCAGTTTTTCATAGTTTGACTCTATGCGGGATCTAAGTTCCCTTATCTGTGATAGGATTGGGAGGTGATGTCTGGACATATCAACTGTCCAGCTCCTTTGCCCGAAGGCCCAGCGGACGCTCGCTTGGCGAGGCTGCTGGTTCCGGCGCCCTATGTGGTGCCGGAGAAGAAGGCCACGAAACGGGCGACGGGGACTCGAAAAGAGTGCCCGGCGCCAGGAGGTGTCGGATTCGTCATCCAACGGTCCCGAAGCGCCTTCCTGTCGTGAAGACGAGGAGGAAAAAGAAGAGACCTCTCCCCCTCTAGCGGAAGGAGAGAAGAAAAGGAAGGCCGCCCTCTCTGAGGAGGCCGGAGGGTCCAAGAAGGGGAAACCCCTTCCTCCGGACTACTCCAACGACGTCAACGATGGCGAAGAGGAGTGGCTGCCTAGGGCCAATCCCCTGGCAAAATCGTAAGTATCCGGATACCGGAGTAATTCATAATATTCGTTTATTGCACAGCTTTCCCTTATGTCGAATATGCTTATGTAGCCCATCCAAAGACTGGCTCGACGCGTCGTCGAGCGGCTCACTGGACTCATCGGATGTGAACTCGCTTCTGACAGCTTCCTCCCCCCGCCCTATGGACGACACCGAGGTGTTGTCCCAACAGGTTCCCAGTAGGGAGGAGGTGGTCCCGGAGGCGCCGCGAGGCGACCTCCCGGACTCCAGGAGTAAAGGGGATGAAACCCCCCAGGGCTCCAAGTCCGGCTCTAGGCCGGACACCGCTCCGGAACCTTCAAGGGTTCCGGAGTCCGGCGGGGGACCTCCTTCTAAGAGGAGCAAGTCCATCGTGCCGGCGACCCCCATCCACCCGGAGGCGCCGGACAATATGTTGGAGGCTCTCCAAGGCGCCTCCATCGACGAGGAGCACCACGCTATTATGAGTGCGGTGGTCCAGAAGGTTCAGTCCGCCAAGAGCGGACTGACTGAAGCTTGTTCTAGCCTTTTGACAGGCTTTGAGGTAAGTAAATAATGTGTAAATGATATTACCGCATAGACAGTAGCCCCTGATGTTCTGTTGGGCGTTCGGGAAGAAAAGCCGAATAGAGGATCAAAAAATTCGCAGGAGTCTAACAAAAGGAGTCAATATGCGTGTGCAGGCTTCTCTGCTGGCGTCCGCCGTACTCACTGCGGAAGTGGACACGCTGAAGCAGAGCCTCGAGAAGTCCGAGCAAGAGCTCGGGCGTGCCAAGAAGCAGCTCGAGGAGAAGGAAGGTAATAAATACCTTGGTTGAATATGTATAAAAAAGGTGCAATTGCAAGAAATGACAGGATTAACATGGCTATTGTAGGGGCCACATCTGAGGTGGCGACCCTTAAGCAAGCGCTGCTCGAGGCCGAGAAGAGTGCGGCCGCGGAGCGCTCCGAGCGGGAGAGGTATGAGGACGAGGTTGTCAAGGTGCGGCAAGAGCTCCAGGTTCTCATGAAGAAACATGAGAGTTTGGAGCTTGACTCGAAGACGCGAGCGTCCGGGCTCGCGGCGGCTATTGAAAATGCCAAGTCTGCCAAGGCCGAATCCCAGAAAACCCTCCAGGAGTTGGATGAGGTGAAGAAAATAGCGGCGGGTAAGGCATTCTCTATGCAAAGTAAACACATAAACGTGAGTTACTTGATACTTACCTGAATCCGGAGCTCTCCAGGGGCATTTGCAGATCTTCCCCAGAGTGTATCCGATGCCACCGCATTCTATCGAGCCGAGGAGGGCAGCTCGACGGAGCAGGCTGGATGCGGAGAAGCTTGTGAAGGACGGGCCACCAGCGGGGAAAGAGCATCGCAAGCCTGAAAATTACTATAAGGATGTTCTGAAGGGTGCCCGCCTTGTGGCGGATGAATGTACTAGGGATGTAATTTTTGAGTAAAACTCGCTCGTTTTTGTCCTGAGAGCTGAAAACTTGTTCATATGCGCTGAGCAATGCTGCTTGAATTTAAGATATTACCTTCTGTGCGGCTGTTTATCAATACTGAGAGATGGCGAGTCGTCGGCTTCTGCCCCCTTGCCACTACTGCTCGGGTGTTCGGGGATAAATCTGGGCGCTCTTTTTCCCATGTTTGGGTCCTTCGAGGGAGGCGCTCAGCTCGACGAACGAGGCAATCGGACTATAATGCGTGAACACTCTCACTTAGCCATAGAATTCTATAATTTTAAATTTCGGCGAAGCCCCTAGTATTCGGAAGACCGAGTTCGGTGCGCTATCCACGCCTTGGCCGGACAGAGCCGACTCATCGCCCTAAGCGTCATAAGTCTTTAGGGACTCAAAAAAACCTCTCGAACAGCGACCAGCTCTCACTTCATCATGACAGTCAGTTTTAGCTTTCTCCACTGAGGTGCTCGGCCCAGCTCAACTGGGGCACAATCACAGTGGTTCTCCTAGTGCTACCTTAGCCGATATAGCGGAACGTAAGGCACCAAAAAATAGGAGCTGGGCAAACCCAACTATTGACCCAAGACATGATTCGGAGCCGATGCATATAATACTATAAGTTCAGGGTGCCGCACTTGTGAAAGTGTTCGGACTTCTCACACCATATTGAGGGGTGCTAAAAGCCCCTGGCGTATTTTGGCCGTACCAAGTTGTACGGGTGCAACATGTCGTTAAGGAACATTTATTTATAAAAAGATAGTGCAAAAATAGACAAAAGCTATGCATTGTTTATTAGAAATAGCTGCGATCAAAGCAGAACGATACAAGTAATGCGATAAACGAAAAGTTGGACTATTTAACTTGTCGACTCTAGGGGCAAGCTGCGGAATGGTACGCGAAATTGGTATACTGCTCGTGATAGAGACCACCTGGGATTTCCGTGATGTGGCATGGCTTGTCTTCTTCCCTGGTTCTTGCGTCGTTTGTGCGGCAATTGAACTGCCGAACAGGCCTTCCGAAGAGTAGAGTCCTGGAGGTAAGAGAAAAGTAAAAAATCGGCAGCCCCTGGTGCGGTTTAAGCCGTGTTTTGGGTGTGCCGTGATGGTGCCCCTCCCCCTATGCCCATGGTATTTCTAGAGCGTAATTATGTACGCAAAGTACTGGCGTCGCCTTTTTGCTAGGGTTGGGGTTGGGGCCGCATTGCTACGCCTGCTCGGAACGTGCCAGGCGGTCTTGTTGTAGGTTACTCCAGGCGCGCTTGACGGTGTTCGGACGTTTAATGGTCGGACTGGAGAACTGCCTGGAGAGGCTGCTTTGTACTTTCACTGCAAGGGCCACCATGTGCTCCTCCGTTCGGAGGGAGCGTTCAGTGTTTCCATTGACCATAATTACTCCATGAGGGCCTGGCATCTTGAGCTTAAGGTATGTGTAGTGCGGTACCACATTGAATTTGGCGAATGCGGTTCGTCCAAGCAGTGCATGATAGCCACTGCGGAATGGGACTATGTCGAAGACCAATTCCTCGCTTCGGAAATTATCCGGGGATCCAAAGACCACTTCAAGTGTGACTGAGCCTGTACGGTTGGCCTCTACACCTGGTATTACGCCTTTAAAGGTCATTTTGGTTGGCTTAATCCTCGAGGGATCGATGCCCATTTTTCATATTGTATCCTGGTAAAGCAGGTTCAGGCTGTTGCCGCCGTCCATGAGGACTCTAGTGAGATGAAATCCGTCAATAATTGGGTCTAGAACCAATGCGGCAAATCCGCCATGACGGATGCTAGTGGGATGGTCTCTTCGATCAAAGGTGATCGGGCAGGAGGACCATGGGTTGAACTTTGGGGCGACTGGCTCTACCACGTATACGTCCCTTAACACGCGCTTCCGCTCCCTTTTTGGGACATGGGTGGCGTATATCATGTTCACCGTCCGCACTTGTGATGGGAAACCCTTCTGTCCATTGTTATTCAGCGGTCGGGGCTCCTTGTTGTCGTCGCTATGCAGCCCCTTGTCTTCATTGTCGGCGCTTAACTTGCCTGCCTGCTTGAACACCCAACAATCCCTGTTGGTGTGATTGGCTGGCTTTTCGGGGGTGCCATGTATTTGGCACAAGCGGTCGAGTATTCGGTCCAAGCTAGACGGGCCCCTAGGATTCCTTTTGAATGGCTTTTTCTGCTAACCGGATTTAGAGCCTCCGAATATGGCATTAACTGTCGTATTCTCACCATTGTCGCCGTTAATGCGGCGCTTCTGCTTGTTGCGACGCGACTTGCCACTAATGTCCCTGGTGTCCAAACTACCAGGGTTCTTGGTCATATTGTTGCTACGAGAAAGCCAGCTGTCTTCTCCCGTGCAAAAGCGGGTCATGAGTGTCGTGAGTGCTGCCATAGATTTCGGCTTTTCCTGTCCAAGGTGCCGAGCCAGCCACTCGTCACGGATGTTGTGCTTGAAGGCTGCTAGGGCCTCAGCGTCCGGACAGTCGACTATTTGATTTTTCTTTGTTAGGAACCGTGTCCAGAATTGCCTGGCCGATTCCTCTGGCTGCTGAATTATGTGACTTAGGTCATCGACGTCTGGGGGTCGCACATAAGTGCCCTGGAAATTGTCGAGGAATGCGGCTTCCAGGTCCTCCCAACAACTGATTGATCCTGTTGGCAAGCTGTTGGGCCAGTGCCAAGCTGGTCCTTTAACCTTGAGTGGGAGGTATTTGATGGCGTGAAAATCGTCGCCGCGGGCCATGTGAATATGAAGGAGATAATCCTCGATCCATACCGCAGGGTCTGTTGTGCCATCATATGATTCTATGTTTACGGGGTTGAAACCCTCGGGGATTTGATGATCCATTATTTCGTTTGTAAAGCACACTGGGTGTGCGGCGCCTCTGTACTGGGCGATATCATGACGTAGCTCCAATGAGTTTTGTCTACTGTGTTCGGCCCTGCCGAATTTGTGGCCGGCATGACGGTTACCGTCTCGAGCCGTGGGGTGCCCACGCGATTCGTAGATCGGTGGTGTTTGCCTTGCCTTGTCCTCCAACATGTCTCGTAAGTCCGGCGCATATTAATGTGCCTTGGTATGGGGTGCAGCTTGAGTGGAGGGCTGGGAGGCCTCTCTGTCGCGGCCACGAGGTGGCCGTTCAACCGCATCAAGTGCTTCCTCCTCTAATTGGGGTAGCAACCTGCACTTTGGGTAACTCTTGGAGAGGCATTCGAGTTTATGCTCTTCGGCCGCAAGGACTTTGGTCCATCTGTCAACCAGTAAATCTTGATCAGCTCGGAGCTGTTGCTATTTTTTCTTGAGGCTTCTTGCCGTGGCCATAAGCCTGCATTGGAAACGCTTTTGCTCAATGGGATCCTCTGGCACGACGAATTCGTCGTCGTCGAGGCTTGCCTCGTCTTCGGAGGGAGGCATATAATTATCGTCCTCGACCTCTCTGTCTGTCGCTCTCATGAGGGCTGGTTTCTCGATCCTCCTATGCTAAACCTTGCTAGAGGGGGTTTTCTTCGGCACTCTCCAGAGTATTATTATCTCCCTTGCTAGAATCGTCGTTTTTGTGTTGGCGGGATTTTGAGCGGCGCCGCTGACGCCGGCGCTTGGGCTGTTTCTTGGAGGGGTCATCCTCCACTATTCCATTGCTCTCTCCCTCTTTTGGGGTCTCCACCATGTATATGTCATATGACGAGGTGGCTTTCCAGGGCCTGGTAGGCGCTGGTTCTTCATCTCCTTCATCGGCGTCCATACCGTCGATGTCTTCGGAGTCGAAGTCGAGCATGTTGGTTAGGTCGTCGACAGTGGCTACATAGTTGGTGGTGGGTGGGTTTTAAATTTCTTCATCGTCCGTACCCCAACCTTGCTGATCGTAGTACGACCAGGGCTCTCCTGATAAAGAGAGAGACTTCAGTGACTTCAGGATATCACCGGAAGGCGAGTGCTGAAAGACGTCCGCGGCCATGAACTCCATGATCGGCGCCCAATCGGATTCGATCGGCAGGGGCGCGGAGGGTTCGGAGTTCGGAGAAGAATCTGGCTCCATGGAGTCACGAGTTTCGTAGAGTACGGGGCTGGTGTTCGGCTCAACCGCAGTTGGGATCGCAGCCCCCGAGGTGGCGTCCAACCACCCATCCTCGATCGGCGCGGTTGGCTCTGAACTAAGGGTCAGAGCCAATGCGGGTGCGGCCTCCAGGGCACTGTTCGGCGGTAGAGCTAGATCATGCTCGTCGTGATAGTGCGGCATGCTCAGCGGTGGTTCGAGTCCTTCGAAGATCAAGTCCCCGCGGATGTCAGCCGTGTAGTTTAAATTTCCGAATCTGACCTGACGACCAGGGACGTAGCTTTCGATCTGCTCTAGATGGCCAAGTGAATTGGCCCGCAGTGCGAAGCCGCCAAAGACGAAGATCTGTCCGGGGAGGAAAGTCTCACCCTGTACTGTATCGCAATTGATGATCGTAGGAGCCATCGGGCCTGACGGCGACGGCACAGAGGAACTCTCAATGAAAGCACCAATGTCGGTGTCAAAACCGGCGGATCTCGGGTAGGGGGTCCCGAACTGTGCGTCTAGGCCGGATGGTAACAGGAGGCAAGGGACACGAAGTTTTACCCAGGTTCGGGCCCTCTCGATGGAGGTAAAACCCTACGTCCTGCTTGATTAATATTGATGATATGGGTAGTACAAGAGTAGATCTACCACGAGATCAGAGAGGCTAAACCCTGGAAGCTAGCCTATGGTATGATTGTTGATGTGTATGTTGTCCTATGGACTAAAACCCTCTGGTTTATATAGACACCGGATAGGGTTAGGGTTACATAGAGTTGGTTACAATGGTAGGAGATCTGAACATCCGTATCGCCAAGCTTGCCTTCCACGCCAAGGAAAGTCCTTTTCGAACACGGGACGGAGTCTTCAATCTTGCATCTTCATAGTCCAGGAGTCCGGCTGAAGGTATAGTTCGGCTATCCAAACACCCCCTAATCCAGGACTCCCTCAATCGTCATCCAAGATCTCCCAGCCCCGACGAGGAGGAGAACCGCCTGGCGAATCCATGGGAGTAGCGAGGAGGAGATAAGAGCGTAATAACCGCAGGGCCTCGTCCCTTCCAACTTTAGATCGTTCCTTAGTGATGGGGTGAGGCTATTATTTACTACTAGTACTAGCATTATGGGACGTTATGGGATTGCATTATACTGTAAATAATAGCACTAGTAAGAAATTTTTGGCACTAGCTAGTAGTTTTTGGCGTGGATTAAGAAATTTTGGGTATGTGTTTGCTATTTTTTGTACACGCCAACTAGTGTCAAAAAACATCTTACATTATGTGACGGAGGAGTACGTACTCGTACTGTAGTAGTACTAGAACTACTTTCTCAACTAGTAGTGCGATGTACTGTACTTCTAGTATAGTGCACCCATTTTGAACTCTTGAATCTCTGGGCCAAGGAGCTACAGTTGGAAGTGGAGGGTACTACTGTTCTTTAGAACCATCGCTATACTATCAATGCAGGGAAAGTACACCTTCGTAGTGGCCTAGTGGGTACTCTCGGTGCTCTATTCAGCCGCTCCTCTCACGTAGCTGGCTTACTCAGCCGCTCCTCTCACGCACACACTAGACGCCTGTTTATCAGCGACGGCTACTGCGGGGGCAGAACATTTGAGTTATTTGATACAACGATACTAGGCTTTTCACTTCCATTTGTGGAGGTGTAATGGATCTCGTCAAACTTTGTTAGTAGTTCCTTCTTTATGAATGAGATGAAGCAAAGCTTTTGCCTCCGTTTCAAAAAAACACGTCAAGAGGAATTTCTTTTTCAGTAGAGCCAATAATGGAGTGAATTCCATGCGTGCAACGCCACAAGCTACAAAGTAGTAGTAGAGCACCTTACGTACAGAGCCATATTGCACTGTTCCCAATGCCCCGCCATGCTTTTCCGGCTCCTCGGGATTAATTGGGAGGCGCTAGTTTAAATATGCTACTAGCTGATGAGGAAGCTACAAGCGAGGTGCAGCTAGGGCGAGCACGCGAGCCACGAAATGCTGGGAAGGAAAACGCGTTCACGTGGCTAGGCTATCCAGTGCACCCATATTGTGGTGCCGCACGTCTGTTTGACTTAAAAACTCACACTACCCATGTAAAATATTGGCTCGCAGCGAAGTTACTATTTTAAAAAAAAGTCCGCCATGCGTTAGGCCGGGATCGAACCCACAAAACAAGGTATACACTCCCGCGACCACTAGTAGAACTCGTTGGAGTACAGCGCAACCTAGAATCGCCTTTTGTCGCTAGTAGTACATTGTTCCTTACAAGAAACCCCTAATAATGCAAGAAACCACTAATAATGCCAAGAAACTACTACCACTTGCATACGTGGCAGACTTAAGATAAGACTACCTTATCAACCATTGTACATGCTATTACCAACTAGCCCTACCAAGAAATGACTACTCTACAAAGTGTCGTTATAGGCACGTTTCAACCCATGGCCCAGTTTGGATACATTTGTTGTCAATCTAACCCTGCCATCCAAACACCACTTTGGTTAGAGTTAGTTCAGGGTTAGAATCTAACTCTAACCTCTGACCTAGAGTATCCAAACAGGGTCCATGTCACCCATTAAGTCAACGCCTCCTATTCGACCGGGTGTTATGACTTGTGGGACCTACATGTCAGTCTACACAAAAATCCCCGAGTGACTTCCTACCTCCGGCCCGTCCACCTAGTCATTCTCGGCCATGGGACACAGCTACCACCACCGGCAGAAGGTAAGGTCAAAATTGCCGGTGGTGCGGAGCCAATCTTGCGGTAGCTCGGATGCCAGCTCCATCCGACGCTCGCGGCCGCTAGCTAGCCAAGATAGCTCCATCCAGCTGCTTTTCTGCAAGGTTTGCTAGCTAGATTGGCACGATGGCATGGCGGCTTGCTCGCGCGTGCTGTGCTAAGGCCATCCATCTGGCTTGAGCGAAGGCCAGCGTGGCGGCTTGCTCGCTTGTGAGTCACGCTCGGGCCAGCCTGCCAACCTGTGCGGAGGCCAGCGCGGCGTCCGGCCCGTCCGGCGGAGCGGCGGCCAACTCGCTCATCACCAGCGCCACCGATGAACACGCACCAGTACTGTTTGAAGTAATGTTCAGGAAAAATAATGATTTTAGTGGGAATAACAGGATAGAAGGTCAGATGTGGGTCCCTCGTGTTAATGGTTAAACAAAATGTGTTGGTTTAAGCTGCCTCGTCAGCATGGACGTGTGGGCCAACCTTGTCATAAATGGGTTTAAACTAACCTAAATGGTACTCCCTCTGTCCCATAATATAAGATGTTTTTGCAAGCTAAGCTAGCTTGCAAAAACGTCTTACATTGTGGGACGGAGGGAGTACTAGGTAGTAGTTTTTGGCGTGGATTAAGAAATTTTGGGTATGTTTTTGCTATTTTTTGTACAATAGATCCTTCCTAGGGCTGGTTGAAAGTGGTAGTTTTTTGTTAATTACTCTACATATTGTAAGTAGGAGTGAAAGTTAAGGTTTGGAAGCCAATAAGCAAGGCTCGTTACATAGTGCATATGTGTACATGATTGAAAGTAAATATCAACCATGAGTGACTAATATCTTGATGGAAAACTCAAAACTATGGAATACTAGGAAAAAATTGCATGGTTGGAAAACCAGCAATGTTCATGTGCGTTGCAACAAATCATAATTAGATAATACTTATTCACAAACTTGATACAAAACACTCTAATTTTGATATACATATATCACTAGAGACATATTATGTTTCAATTAGAATATATTCCTTGGGCTATTTTGGTGAGGCTAGGGAGGGATGTGGTTGGTTTTAAGATACTCATTATGGGTTTTTCTGTAAATTGGTAGACAAGTGGGATGTTGGTGAGAAAAGGCAACAACTTACCTCACAGTCGTTAGATGTAGATCTAATGGTCACAAACGACAGATGGCAGACACTCCATCATCACCAACTTAGTCTTTTGTAGGAGTACTAGCAAGATCCATGCATTGCACGGAACATCAAGATGCATTTTTTATAAAACACTTGTTGTGATTGACCCATGCGGGAGTAATTCCATGTGTAAAAACTAATGATATCTCGAGAAATAGGAGAGAAGGTGAAGAGGAGTGGGGCATGGTGGTGATTGGTGGTCGGACTAAGCGGAGGCATGGGGATTGACGATGCCGGCAGCGGCCACCATGCCAGTTTGTTCCAGAGGCTTCCTTTCTTAATTGCTCAACAATGAGGTTGTTGGAGATAAGGATGAACGAGGGAAGGCCTTGTATGCAAATGTGGAGAGGGGTGCGGGTATCTTTTAGTTTAATTTCCATCCACCAGATATAGATCGGACGGTCTATATTGCAAGATGGCATGCGTACCCACTACAAGAAATATGTCAACTAGTGACCTTCTGTCAGTGACCCTAGAAGAATTGGTCATAGATCTATGACCATTTGAGACCAATTGGTCAAAAGCTGCTCGAGGGACTCCAAGCCCTCAACTATATCAACCATTTTGGCCATAAAGGTTGTAATTTCCTTACACGAAATGGTCATAAAGCAGACAACACTGATCCACTACCTTATTTCTAGCTGATCACGACCAATATAGATGGTCATAACCTTGTAAGTTGTGGTGGATTGCTATGACTAGGCGCCACCTAATTCGTTTTGCGTATGTGTCATGTCCATGTGTCCATTTTGCCCTAGGTTGTGAAGCAACCTATATTTCTGTCATTCCAAAAATTCCCAAAAAATTGGGCATTCTTTACTATCCAAATCATTGCCTCATGACAATATTCAACTCCATTTGCCCGGTAAATCTTCCTCGACAACTTTCCAAAGTTTTTGTTCAACTCGAACTGTTCTAAAGGAAGTACTAGCTAGGCATATCCTAATGAGCTGAATTTTTGCCACATCTTCTATATTCCCAAATCATTGTTGTCCACAAAATTTGAGCCCCATCTAACAATACATGTGAGTGTGGCTTCAACATTCATATATTTGTCCAGTATGGTACGTTGCAAAGCAAGTGTCACCTAGGCTCCTCCATTTGAGATGCAAATTTTCCAAGATAGTGTCCTTAATAGATGATCATCCTCGGCCAAACCTCATGCCCATTGGCCATATGCATTTCCCGTACGACTCATCAAACACTTGGCTGCTAATTCATGTTTGAGCATTGTTTGGTCTCCTCGTGAGATTCTTCTATTGTTATTTTCTTCCAAGCTTCTACCTGGGGAGTGCCAAACCTACTAGACATGCCTAGGCTTCCCAGAATGCATGGCAACGCCACGGTCACGTGGTGACCATGCGGCGAGCATGCGAGTCTATGCGCTTTGATGTTGGGGCCCTGGGCCACTGTCCAAACCTCAATGTATCACCACCAAACCATGTATTTATGCTTCAATAGATACTTATGTACCTAAAAATGAGTTTTGGAAAAAATAAAGAGCAAACTATAAGGCAGCTGCAGTTCAAATTTGACCCGCTTCCTGCTGAATCGGCGGAAATTTGTCTTTTTTACCAGAGGTGGATAATTTCTTTTACACCCACCATTTGGTTAATTGTGCATTAAACATGTCCTAGTAATTTATAAAATTGATTTGGTCTGTTTTTGCAACAATTATTTGGTAGTTCCTTCACAATAAAACCTCATTTCGAGCACTCGAAAAATGGAAAATGAATTTTCCGTGCAAAGAAAATGAAAATTCCCTTAGGCAACATTGTTTGGAATTCCAAGATGCACCCTTGTGTAGAATATGAGATCATTTGAACAAACTATGCCATGAATGTGGCCATAAGATTGATCATCTGGCTTGAAAGCCATGAATCTTCATGCATGATAGCTCATTTTTGATAACACTTTTTTAAAATAATTGTCGTATTGCAAGTTTATTATTTTTCCTGGAAACTTGGTCACATATGATGACACAATGCAAAGGTTTTCCAATTTTTTGATTTTTTTGAACTTTTTATGCCCATTTCAAAATGCGGTCAAAACGACGGGCTTGACCGTTCCTAGCTAGTGGTTGAATGTTGGAATTTTTTTGACATTTCTCTGATTAAATAGATACTTATGTACCTAGAAACGATTTTTGGAAAAAATAAATAGCAAACTATGAGGCAGCAACAGTTCAAATTTGACCCGCTTCCTACTAAACTGGCGGAAATTTGTCTTTTTCACCAGAGATGTATCAAAGCTTTTGACACCCAACCATTTTGTCAATTGTGCATTAAATATGGCCTAGTATTTTAGAAAATTGATTTGGTCCAATTTTGCAACAAATATATGGTAGGTCCTTCACAAAAAAACTCATTTCGGGCACTGGGAAAATGGAAAATGAATTTTCCGTGCAAAGAAAATGAAAACTCCCTTAGGCAACATTGTTTGGAATTCCAAGATGCACCCTTGCGCGCAATATGAGATCATTTGAACAAACTATGCCATGAATGTGGCCATAAGATTGATCATTTGGCTTGAAAGCCATGAATCTTCACGCATGATAGCTCGTTTCTGAGAACACTTTTTTAAAATAATTGTTGTAGTACAAGTTTATTATTTTTCCTTGAAACTTGGTCACATATAATGGCACAATGCGAAGGTTTTCCATTTTTTGATGTTTTTGAATTTTTTATGCCTGTTTCAAAATGCGGTCAAACGGCGGGCTTGACCATTCCTAGCTAGTGGTTGAATCTTGGAAAACTTTTGATGTTTCTCTAATTAAATAGATACTTATGTACCTAGAAATGATTTTTTGAAAAAATAAGGAACAAACTATGAGGCAGCTGCGGTTCAAAATTTACCCGCTTCCTCCTGAATCGGTGGAAATTTGTCTTTTTCACGAGAGGTGGATCGAAACTTTTGACACCCAACCATTTGGTCAATTGTGCATTATATATGGCCTAGTATTTTATAAAAATGATTTGGTCCAATATTGCAACAAATATATGGTAGGTCCTTCACAAAAAACTCATTTTGGGCACTAGAAAAATGGAAAATTGTTTTTTCGTGCAAAGGGAATAAAAGCTCCCTTTGTCAATATCGTTTGCAAATCCAAGATGTAAACTTGTGCAAAATATGATATCATTTGAACAAATATTTGATAGGACTTTCACAAAAAAAATCATTTTGAGCACTGAAAAATGAAATGAAAATTTTATCTTGAATTGATCACGACCAATTTATATGGTCATAAGGTCATCAAATGGTTTGCTGCATTTTGATTGGTCCATGGGCATATCATGCGGATCATGCATCAACCACCATCGGATGCTTCGGGATCCAATGGCAGCCCTCATCACCCCTCACCCAACCACAACCCAACTACCCAAACCCTAACTCAGATCCCCTCCTCTCTCCCCCGATCCACTCCCGCCGCCGCATCCACCCCGCCCCTTTTACCCAGACTGAGAGAGAGGCACCGCCACAACAGAGAGAGGGGCGTCGTTGTGGCTGGCTTGCTCGCCGGCATGTGTGTGCGTGCTTCGATGCACGACGCTCCGTCCTCCCGATTCCCCATCGTCTCCCACCGTCGCCAACCACATCTTCGCCTCTGTCCTCCCATAGCTTGTCGCCAGGCCTCCCTCTCCCCTCCTCACGGATCCACAGCTGCCAGATCTGCCGCTCTCCGACCCCTCCATCCTCGAGGTCGACTGGATCTGCCCCTCCCACTACCCGAAGCTCGCCGCGACCTCTAGCTCGTGGCTAGGGTTTCGGCTTTGGCGCTACGTCCATCGACGGCGTGTCTCTGGTGGCTCCTCTTCATTGCCCACCGTGCCCCTGGCGCCCTTTGCGCCTCCTGGATGGCGCCCCCATGGCTTGGTGCGCTCGCGCGTGTTGGCTGGACAGCGGCGACACCGAAGTCCTCCGCCGCCCTCTGCACCAAGTGCAACGATGACGACCACCCCGACTGCGACTTCCTCCTCTTCGATACCACGTCTCTCTGCCCTCTGCTCTCTCCTCTCTGCTGCGCCCGAAACACAGGCTACCTCCTCTTTTAGTGTGGAACTAAGGGAAGCAGAGAAAGGAAGGTTCGATTACTATTCAGTTTATTAGCCCAAATTTGATTGCATCAGCCATGTGTGCCATGAAATTAGCTCGATCTGAAGATAGTATGAGTAGGCATACTCTGTAGCTCCTAGTGTAGCTAGCTGGACTATGCAGCTATCATGTTTGAATTCAGATAGCGATTTCGTAGTTCCAACAAATCAGGGATTCAATATAAAGCTTAAAGGTGTTCTTATGTATTTGAGCGCTTGCTCTCCTTAGTATTGAGGGAGTCCTGGACTAGGGGGTCCTCGGACAGCCGGACTATATACTTTGGCCGGACTGTTGGACTATGAAGATACAAGATTGAAGACTTCTTCCCGTGTCTGGATGTGACTCTCCTTTGCGTGGAAGGCAAGCTTGGTGATTCGGATATGTAGATCTCCTCCCTTTAACCGACCCTGTGTAACCCTAGCCCCTCCGGTGTCTATGTAAACCAGAGGGTTTTAGTCTGTAGGACAACAACAATCATACCATAGGCTAGCTTCTAGGGTTTAGCCTCTCCGATCTCATGGTAGATCAACTCTTGTAATACTCATATCATCAAGATCAATCAAACAGGAAGTAGGGTATTACCTCCATCGAGAGGGCCCAAACCTGGGTAAACATTGTGTCCCCCGCCTCTTGTTACCATCCTCCTTAGACGCGCAGTTCGGGACCCCCTACTCGAGATCCGCGGGTTTTGACACCGACATTGGCGCTTTCATTGAGAGCTCCATTATGCCATCACGGTAAGGCCTGATGGCTCGCCTTGTTGTCAGGGACAACGTTACCTCTGGGGGAGCTCTGGCTGTAGGCCAAACTCTCCGATTAGGCGGCTTCGTCGTGACCGCCCCATCGGCCGTCATGCCGACGATGACTTCTCGGGTCATCAAAAACAGCCTCCACGTCGGCTCGGGATTCACCGAGCAGATGGATCCAATGGAGCTCTCTTCTTTGAACGAGCTCTTGGATTGCATCGCCTCCTTGGGAGTCACTACGGACTATGATCGGATCGGGCTTAAACCCAACCAAAGGGAGATCAACTCACCGCCGGTTACCCATCAGATAACGGTGGTGGAGGAGCGATGTAGCGATTCTTCCTCTATTTTGAGGCCAAACTATGTCCAGATTCCTGACATCTCCAAGCCGGATACCCGTCTATGGGAGGACATGGCCCAAGCTTTGAACCTGGAATCGAACATCGGGCTAGTGCAGTTGGGCAACGTCCCAAAGCCCGAACTATCAAGCTCGGAAACTCCTTTGGGTCTCAGACCGGGCCAGGGTTTGGACTTAAATCTACCCACCCACCCTCACATAAGTGATCTTTCCCATATTAGACAAGAGCCCCAAGAGACAGTACATCACTATTGGACTAGATTCCTCCTTGCAATAAGCAAGGCGAAGGACTGTCACGAGGAAGACGCAATTTCATTCTTTTGCAAAAATTGCACAGACAAGGGATTCCTCAACGTCATAAGTCGCCGTGATATAACACACTTTGCCGACTTGGCGTCCATAGTACGGAAGTGCTGTGCGATGGAAAGCACTTGGAAATCCCACACACAATTTTGGGATCCTCCGGCTCTAACTAAACCCTCTGTCCGAACTCAAAGGGTGTACTCTTGTAAGTCACCCAATCCAATTACAAAGAAGCGAAAACCCACTACAGGGCGTGGAACCGTATTGGAGGGATGGCTCAATGGGCCATGCAAAATTCACAGTACATCGGATACCATGCCAACACACAGCCTTAGAGCATGTTGGATACTCCGGCAGGTGGCCAGGAGCGGCGAGGTCCTCCTCATCAATAATACCACAGAGCACCCTCCCGCGGAAAATAACAATACAGTACTGACAGTCTTCAAGACTTTCGCCTCAAACAATAGGCGCAAGTGGGCACTTCGCAGCCTCGCCGAAGTTTGCCACGTTGCAACGATAAATCCATGGAACGACATGGCCATAACCTTCAATGCCAGTGACGAACCTCAATTCCGCAGAGCCCGAGCTCCAGCCGCTTTGGTCCTTAGTCCAATTGTGGACGGCTTCCGGCTTACTAAAGTACTCATGGACGGTGGCAGGGGATTAAACCTCATCTATGAGGAGACTCTTCGAAAAATGGAAATAGACAAGAGCCGCATTGAGAAAAGCAGCACGACCTTCAGAGGAATCATCCCTAGTCGGGAGGCATGATGTCTACTACACAACCTTCTTCTTGTAGACGTTGTTGGGCCTCCAAGGGCAGAGGTTTCTAGGACAGTAGCAAAATACCCTCAAGTGGATGACCTAAGGTTTATCAATCCGTAGGAGGCGTAGGATGAATATGGTCTCTCTCAAGCAACCCTGCAACCAAATAACAAAGAGTCTCTTGTGTCCCCAACACACCCAATACAATGGTAAATTGTATAGGTGCACTAGTTCGGCGAAGAGATGGTGATACAAGTGGTATATGGATGGTAGATAAAGGTTTTTGTAATATGAAAATATAAAAACAGTAAGGTAACTAATGATAAAAGTGAGCGTAAACGGTATTGCAATGCGTTGAAACAAGGCCTAGGGTTCATACTTTCACTAGTGCAAGTCCACTCAACAATAATAACATAATTGGATCACATAACTATCCCTCAACATGCAACAAAGAGTCACTCCAAAGTCACTAATAGCGGAGAACAAACAAAGAGATTATGGTAGGGTACGAAACCACCTCAAAGTTATTATTTCCAATCAATCCGTTGGGCTATTCCTATAAGTGTCACAAACAGCCCTAGAGTTCGTACTAGAATAACACCTTAAGACACAAATCAACCAAAACCCTAATGTCACCTAGATACTCCAATGTCACCTCAAGTATCCGTGGGTATGATTATACGATATGCGTCACACAATCTCAGATTCATCTATTCAACCAACACATAGAACCTCAAAGAGTGCCCCAAAGTTTCTACCGAAGAATCACGACGAAAACGTGTGCCAACCCCTATGCATAGGTTCATGGGCGGAACCCGCAAGTTGATCACCAAAACATACATCAAGTGAATCACGTGATATCCCATTGTCACCACAGGTACGCACGACAAGACATACATCAAGTGTTCTCAAATCTTTAAAGACTCAATCCGATAAGATAACTTCAAAGGGGAAACTCAATCCATTACAAGAGAGTAGAGGGGGGAGAAAATATCATAAGATCCAACTATAATAGCAAATCTCGCGATACATCAAGATCATAACACCTCAAGAACACGAGAGAGAGAGAGATCAAACACATAGCTACTGGTACATACCCTCAACCCCGAGGAAGAACTACTCCCTCCTCGTCATGGAGAGCACCAGGATAATGAAGATGGCCACCGGAGAGGGATTGCCCCCTCCAGCAGGGTGCCGAAATAGGTCTAGATTGGTTTTTGGTGGCTACGAAGACTTCTGGCAGCGGAATTCCCGATCTATTGTGCTCCCCGATCGTTTTAGCGTATATGGAGATATATAGGAGGAAGAAGTATGTTAGGGGAGCCACGAGGGGCCCACGAGGGTGGACGGCGCACCCAGGGGGGTGGGCGTGCCCCCTGCCTCGTGGATTCCTCGTTGATCCCCCGATGTGCACTCTAAGTCTTCTGGGTTGCTTCCGTTCCAAAAATAAGTTCCGTGAAGTTTCAGGTCAATTGGACTGTGTTTGATTTTCCTTTTCTGCGATACTCTAAAACAAGGGAAAAAACAAAAACTGGCATTGGGCTTTGGGTTAATAGGTTAGTCCCAAAAATCATATAAAATAGCATATAAATGCATATAAAACATCCAAGGTTGGTAATATAATAGCATGGAACAATCAAAAATTACAGATACATTGGAGATGTATCAGCATCCCCAAGCTTAATTCCTACTCGTCCTCGAGTAGGTAAATGATAAAAACAGAATTTTTGATGTGGAATGCTACCTAACATATTTATCCATGTAATTCTCTTTATTGTGGCAAGAATATTCAGATCCATAAGATTCAAGACAGAAGTTTAATATTGACATAAAAATAATAATACTTCAAGCATACTAACCAAGTAATCATGTCTTCTCAAAATAACATGGCCAAAGAAAGCCATCCCTACAAATCATATAGTCTGGGTATGCTCTATCTTCACCACACAAAATATTTAAATCATGCACAACCCCGATGACAAGCCAATCAATTGTTTCATACTTTTGATGTTCTCAAACTTTTTCAATCTTCACGCAATACATGAGCGTGAGCCATGGACATAGCACTATAGGTGGAATAGAATGGTGGTTATGGAGAAGACAAAAAGGGAGAAGATAGTCTCACGTCTACTAGGCGTATCAACGGGCTATGGAGACGCCCATCAATAGATATCAATGTGAGTGAGTAGGGATTGCCATGCAACAGATGCACTAGAGCTATAAATGTATGAAAGCTCAACAAAAGAAACTAGTGGGTGTGCATCCAACTCGCTTGCTCACGAAGACCTAGGGAATTTTGAGGAAGCCCATCATTGGAATATACAAGCCAAGTTCTATAATGAAAAATTCCCACTAGTATATGGAAGTGATAACATAGGAGACTCTCTATCATTAAGATCATGGTGCTACTTTGAAGCACAAGTGTGGTAAAAGGATAGTCGCATTGTCCCTTCTCTCTTTTTCTCTCATTTTTTTATTTGGGCCTTTTCTCTCTTTTTGGGCCTCTTTTTTTCTCTTTTTTTATATTTTTTTCGTCCGGAGTCTCATCCCGACTTATGGGGGAATCATGGTCTCCATCATCCTTTCCTCACTGGGACAATGCTCTAATGATGATGATCATCACACTTTTATTTTCTTACAACTGAAGAATTACAACTCGATACTTAGAACAAAATATGACTCTATATGAATGCCTCCAGCGGTGTACCGGGATGTGCAATGACTCATGAGTGACATGTATGAAAGAATTATGAACGGTGTCTTTGCCACAAATATGATGTCAACTACATGATCATGCATAGCAATATGACAATGATGGAGCATGTCATAATAAACGGAACGGTGGAAAGTTGCATGGCAATATACCTCGGTATGGCTATGGAAATGCCATGATAGGTAGGTATGGTGGCTTTTTTGAGGAAGGTATATGGTGGGTTTATGGTACCGGCGAAAGTTGCGCGGTACTAGAGAGGCTAGCAATGGTGGAAGGGTGAGAGTTCATATAATCCATGGACTCAACATTAGTCATAAAGAACTCACATACTTATTGCAAAAAATCTATTAGTTATCGAAACAAAGTACTACGCGCATGCTCCTAGGGGGATAGATTGGTAGGAAAAGACCATCGCTCGTCCCCAACCGCCACTCATAAGGAAGACAATCAATAAATAAATCATGCTCTGACTTCATCACATAACGATTCACCATACGTGCATGCTACGGGAATCACAAACTTTAACACAAGTATCTCTCAAATTCACAACTACTAAACTAGCATGACTCTAATATTACCATCTCCATATCTCAAAACAATCATCAAGTATCAAACTTCTCATAGTATTCAATGCACTTTATATGATAGTTTTTATTATATCCCTCTTGGATGCCCATCATATTAGGACTAGTTTTATAACCAAAGGAAACTACCATGCTGTTCTAAAGACTCTCAAAATAATATAAGTGAATCATGAGAGTTCATCTATTTCTACAAAATAAAACCACCATGGTGCTCTAAAAAGATATAAGTGAAGCACTAGAGAAAATGACAAACTACTCCGAAAGATATAAGTGAAGATCAATGAGTAGTCGAATAATTATGCCACTATGTGAAGACTCTCTAACATTTAATAATTTCATATGTCGGTATTTTATTCAAACATCAAGAAAAACAAAATGAAATAAAATGACGCTCCAAGCAAAACACATATCATGTGGTGAATAAAAATATAGCTCCTAGTAAAGTTACCGATGAACGAAGACGAAAGAGGGGATGCCTTCCAGGGCATCCCCAAGCTTAGGATTTTGGTTGTCCTTGAATATTACCTTGGGGTGCCTTGGGAATACCCAAGCTTAGTCTCTTTCCACTCCTTATTCCATAGTCCATCGAATCTTTACCCAAAACTTGAAAACTTCACAACACAAAACTTAACAGAAAAATCAGAAGCTCCGTTAGTATAAGAAAACAAAACACCACTTCAAGGTACTGTAATGAACTCATTATTTATTTATATTGGTGTTAAAACTACTGTATTCCAACTTATCTATGGTTCATACCCTCCGATACTTCTCATAAATTCATCAAAATAAGCAAACAACACATAGAAAACAGAATCTGTCAAAAAACAGAACAGTCTGTAGTAATCTGTAACTAATGCAAACTTCTGGAACGCCAAAAATTCTAAAATAAATTTCTGGACGTGAGAAATTTATGTATTAATCATCTGCAAAAATAATTAACTAAATACCACTCTCCAATAAAAAATGGCAGCAATTCTCATGAGCGCTAAAGTTTCTGTTTTTTACAGCATGATCAACAAGACTTTCCCCAAGTCTTCCCAACGGTTCTACTTGGCACAAACACTAACTAAAACATAAAAACTCAATAATAACATAGGCTATATAAATTATTTATTTATAAACAGGAACAAAAAGCAAGGAACAAAAATAAAATTAGGTTGCCTCCCAACAAGCGCTATCGTTTAACGCCCCTAGCTAGGCATGATGATTTCAACGATGCTCACATGAAAGATAAGTATTGAAACATAAAGAGAGCATCATGAAGAATATTACTAGCACATTTAAGTCTAACACACTACCTATGCATAGGGATTTTGTGAGCAAACAACTTGTGGGAACAAGAATCAACTAGCATAGGAAGGTAAAACAAGCATAGCTTCAAAGCTTTAAGCACATAGAGAGGAAACATGATATTATTGCAATTCCTACAAGCATATGTTCCTCCCTCATAATAATTTTCAGTAGCATCATGAATGAATTCAACAATATAACCAGCACATAAAGCACTATTTTCATGATGCACAAGCATATAATTTTTATTACTCTCCACATAAGCAAACTTCTTCTCATGAATAGTAGTGGGAGCAACCTCAACAAAATAACTATCATGTGAGTCATAATCCAATTGAAAACTAAAATCATGATGACAATTTTCATGGATATCATTATTCTTTATAGCATACAAGTCATCACAATAATCATCATATATAGCAACTTTGTTCTCATAATCAATTGGAACCTCTTCCGGAATAGTGGATTCATCACAAAATAAAGTCATGACCTCTCCAAATCCACTTTCATCAATATTATAATCATAAATAGGAGGCATGCTTTCATCATAATAAATTTTCTCATCAAAGCTTGGGGGACAAAAAATATCATCTTCATCAAACATAGCTTCTCCAAGCTTGTGGCTTTGCATATCATTAGCATCATGGATATTCAAGGAATTCATACTAACAACATTGCAACCATGATCATCATTCAAATATTTAGTGCCAAACATTCAAATGCATTATTCTTCTATCACTTGAGCACAATTACACTTTCCATCATACTCACGAAAGATATTAAAAATATGAAGCGTATGAGGTAAACTCAATTCCATTTTTTAGTTTTCTTTTATAAACTAAAGTAGTGCTAAAACAAGAAACAAAATGATTTGATTGCAAGATCTAAAGATATACCTTCAAGCACTCACCTCCCCGGCAACGATGCCAGAAAAGAGCTTGATGTCTACTACACAACCTTCTTCTTGTAGACGTTGTTGGGCTTCCAAGTGCAGAGGTTTGTAGGTCAGTAGCAAGTTTCCCTCAAGTGGATGACCTAAGGTTTATCAATCCGTAGGAGGCATAGGATGAAGATGGTCTCTCTCAAGCAACCCTGCAACCAAATAACAAAGAGTCTCTTGTGTCCCCAACACATCCAATACAATGGTAAATTGTATAGGTGCACTAGTTCGGCGAAGAGATGGTGATACAAGTGGTATATGGATGGTAGATAAATGTTTTTGTAATCAGAAAATATAAAAACAGCAAGGTAACTAATGATAAAAGTGAGCGTAAACGATATTGCAATGCATTGAAACAAGGCCTAGGGTTCATAATTTCACTAGTGCAAGTCCTCTCAACAATAATAACATAATTGGATCACATAACTATCCCTCAACATGCAACAAAGAGTCACTCCAAAGTAAATAATAGCGGAGAACAAATGAAGAGATTATGGTAGGGTACGAAACCACCTCAAAGTTATTCTTTCCAATCAATCTGTTGGGCTATTCCTATAAGTGTCATAAACAGCCCTAGATTTCGTACTAGAATAACACCTTAAGACACAAATCAACCAAAACCCTAATGTCACCTAGATACTCCAATGTCACCTCAAGTATCCATGGGTATGATTATACGATATGCGTCACACAATCTCAGATTCATCTATTCATCCAACACATAGAACCTCAAAGAGTGCCCAAAAGTTTCTACCAGAGAATCACGACGAAAATGTGTGCCAACCCCTATGCATAGGTTCATGGGCGGAACCCGCAAGTTGATCACCAAAACATACATCAAGTGAATCACGTGATATCCCATTGTCACCACAGATACACACGGCAAGACATACATCAAGTGTTCTCAAATCTTTAAAGACTCAATCCGATAAGATAACTTCAAAGGGGAAACTCAATCCATTACAAGAGAGTAGGGGGGGGGGGGAGAAAACATCATAAGATCCAACTACAATAGCAAAGCTCACGATACATCAAGATCGTATCACCTCAAGAACACGAGAGAGAGAGATCAAACACATAGCTACTGGTACATGCCTCAGCCCCGAGGGAGAACTACTCCCTCCTCATCATGGAGAGCACTACGATGATGAAGATGGCCACCGGAGAGGGATTTCCCCCTTCGGCAGGGTGCCAGAACGGGTCTAGATTGGTTTTTGGTGGCTACGGAGGCTTCTGGCGGCGGAACTCCCGATCTAATGTGCTCCCCTATCGTTTTAGGGTATATGGAGATATATAGGAGTTAGAAGTATGTCAGGGGAGCCACGAGGGGCCCACGAGGGTGGAGGGCACGTCGAGGGGGGTGGCGCGCCCCCTACCTCGTGGCTTCCTCGTTGATCCTCCGATGTGCACTCCAAGTCTTCTGGGTTGCTTCCGTTCCAAAAATAAGTTCCGTGAAGTTTCAGGTCAATTGGACTCCGTTTGATTTTCCTTTTTTGCGATACTCTAAAACAAGGAAAAAAACAGAAACTGGCACTGGGCTCTGGGTTAATAGGTTAGCCCCAAAAATCATATAAATGCATATAAAACATCCAAGGTTGATAATATAATAGCATGGAACAATAAAAAATTATAGATACGTTGGAGACATATCAAGGCATGATGTGCGGGAAAAATCTCACTAGATGTGGTATTCGGCACGCCAGAGAATTACATGTCCGAAGAAATCACATTCCAAGTGGCCCCGTTTAGTAGCGGATAACATGCCCTTTTAGGGCGAGAGGCATTCACGATCTTCCAAGCTATACCCCATTACGGGTACATGAAGCTCAAGATGCCCGGGCCCAATGAAATCATCACTCTAGCTAGTGATCCGGACATAGCACTCCGAGCCGAAAACAAAACCACCGCACTGGCTCTCGAAGCGTTATCTGAAGCCCTCGCGACCGAAGAACTAATTGCGTTGCGCTCTACAGTGGACAGGGACGACATCATACTCGACAAAAGACCCTAGTCCACCTCTTTTAAACCAACGGACGAAATAGTCAAATTCCAGGTCCACCCGATGGACCCTTCAAAAACAGCATCCATCGGGGCACAGTTGAACCCCACAACAGACGCCGCACTACGGGAGTTCTTACGCGAGAATTGGGACATCTTTGCCTGGCATCCTACAGATATGCCAGGCATCCCATGTAGGCTGGCCGAGCATAACCTAAACATTCTAAAGGGATACAAGCCGGTCAAGCAAACTCTTCGGCGTTTCTCCGAACCCAAGCGACAAGGCATGGGAGAAGAACTAGCCAACTTACTCGAGGTCGGATTCATTAGAGAAATAAAACATCCGGACTGGCTAGCAAACCTGGTGATGGTACCAAAGAAGGACAAATCCTGGCGCCTATGTGTTGATTTTAAGGACCTTAACAAGGCTTGCCCCAAGGATCGCTTCCCCCTCCCCCGCATCGATCAAATTATCGATGCTACCGCGGGACACGACATGTTGTGTTTCCTCGACGCATACTCCGGATACCATCAAATCAATATGGAGGAGCCCGATCAAGACGCAACGACATTCATTACTCCATACGGCCCCTTCTGTTTCAACACCATGCCTTTCGGGCTCAAAAATGCCGGTGCGACCTATCAACACATGATTCAGACATGCCTAGAAGCACAAATCGGCAAAACAGTGGAGGCATACATAGAGGATGTGGTAATTAAAACCAGACACGTCGAATCTTTGATAGACGACTTGAGGCTCATGTCCGACAATCTCCGAGCATATGACACTAAGCTCAATCTAGAAAATTGCGTTTTTGGTGTACCAGCGGGAAAGCTCTTGGGCTTCATCGTTTCCAACAAAGGAATTGAAGCGAATTTGGCTAAAATCCAAGCTCTGTCACAGTTGGCTATCCCAACAAACCTCAAGGAAATCCAGAAATTAACTGGATGCGTGGCTGCCTTAAGCCGATTTATCTCCCTATTGGGAGAAACGGCATTACCTCTTTATCGCCTTCTTCGGCACACCGAACACTTCGAGTGGACGGACGCAGCTACGGCCGGATTGGAAGAAATAGAAGTTGCCTTGGCTAGCAACCCAATCTTGGCCGCGCCAAATATTGGCGAACCAATGCTGTTATATATAGCGGCAACGTACCAGGTTGTAAGCGCAGTGCTCGTCGTCGAACGAGAAACGGACCGACATAAGTTCCCGCTTCAAAAGCCGGTATACTACGTATCTATTGTCCTCACTCCATGCAAATCCCGGTACCCACATTATCAAAAGATAGCATACGTGGTCTTCATGGCATCTCAAAAACTATGACACTACTTTCAAGAGTGTTCAATTACGGTGGCGTCTGAGGTTCCACTCAACGACATTATAAACAACCGCGATGCCACGAGCCGGATTGCTAAATGGGCTATTGAGCTCCTCCCGTTCGACATATCATACAAACCACGACGAGCCATTAAGTCACAAGTACTGGCCGATTTCCTCGCTGAATGGACAGGAGCGGAACTCCCTAAAGAATACGACGCGTAATCCAATTGGATCATGCACTTCGACGACTCTAAAATGCTGGCGGGTCTGGGGACAAGCGTCGTCCTGACATCCCCAACCGGAGATACAGTCCAAATACGTACTGAAAATATTATACACAGACTCCAACAACGCAGCTGAATATGATGCCCTGTTGCATGGTCTCCGGATGGCAGTCTCCATGGGCATTCAACGCCTAGAGGTGCGTGGGGATTTGAACCTTGCAATATCCCAGATAAATGGAGATTTTGATGCCAAGGACCCAAAAATGGCGGCTCATCGCAATGCCATCCTCAAAATGTCAGCTCAATTCAAGGGGCTCGAATTCCACCATGTGGTCCGAGAAAACAATCAAGCAGCGGATATCCTCGCCCGAATCGGTGCTAAGAGCGACCCTATCCCACCTAATATTTTCTTGGAAAGGCTGTTTAAGCCATCCGTGGTGTGGGAAGGGGAGACCGACAACAACAGTTCGGATCCGGCCACAACACCATCCCCCGAACACTCTGACGTAATCGAAGGCTCCGCCACCGAGATAACACCTTTGGCCCACGTGATTGTGGCTGTCATCGCCCCGTGGACAGAACTCTTCTTGGCTTACCCAAATAGGCAAGAACTCCCGGAGGACCAAAATGAGGCACGTTGCATTGTCCGGCAGTCTGAAGCCTACAAGGTCCACGAGGGAGAGCTTTATAAGAAAAGCGCTATCGGAGTACTGCAAAGGTGCATCTCCGAGGAGGAAGGAAGACAACTTTTGGCAGAAATTCATGCTAGACTAGGTGGCATCACCCCGCAGCTCGGGCCCTTGTAAGTAAGGCCTTCCGTACAGGTTTCTACTGGTCGACAGCTCGAGCAGATGCACAAGACCTCGTTCAACATTACGTCGGTTGCCAGCTCTTTGCAAACCAAAGCCATATGCCACCTACCGCTCTCCAAACAATCCCCATTACTTGGCCCTTTGCGGTCTCGGGGCTTGATATGGTCGAACCCCTTAAAGGAGGAAGCCATAAGAAAAAGTACCTATTGGTCATGGTGGATAAATTCACCAAATGGATAGAGGCCAAACCAGTTAAAACGGCCGAATCCAGACCAGTGATAGATTTCATAACCGGGGTTGTACACCGCTATGGTGTCCCCCACAGTATCATCACCGATAACAACTCAAACTTTACATCCGATGAGGTAAAAACTTGGTGCAGCAAAATGGGCATTAAACTCGATTATGCATCCGTCTATCACCCTCAAACTAACGGTCAAGTCGAACGAGCAAATGGTCTTATAATGAGCGGCATTAAACCCAGACTAGTGCGGTCCTTGAAGGAATCATATACGCATTGGGTCGAGGAACTTGACTCCGTACTATGGGGGCTGTCGACCACGCCAAATCGCACTACCGGATACACACCTTTCTTTATGGTGTACGACGCAGAGGCGGTACTGCCCATGCGACATCATTCATGACTCACCTCGCGTGCGCATGTACGAAGAGAAAGAAGTCAAGCTAGATCAGCAGGATAGTTTGGACGCCCTGGAGGAGGAGCTTGATGTGGCAAAAGCCCGATCCGCATTCTATCAACAACAGGCTCGACGATATCAAAGCAGAGAAGTACGGGCCAAAAGTTGTAATATTGGCGAACTCGTTCTACGCCTACCAGAGAAGAAAAAGGACAAGCTCAAACCCAAATGGGAAGGTCCCTTCATTATTGACAAAGTTCTGACCGGTGGAGCGTACCGTCTGCGGGATGCATCAGACAATCGACTCGTGCCAAACCCATGGAACGCGGCCAGACTCCGAAGGTTCTACGCCTAGCGCCGGACTCTGTGTTCGTCTCCTTACCTCCGTCAATTTATATATATATATATATATATATATATGTTATTTATATTTTTCTATCTTTCTTCCTTTTCTTCGCGGCCTTCAAAGGTTAAATTGTGTCTTGATTGCACAATTTGTAGGCGCTAAGCGCACTCATTATACCTGGGGGCTTCTTATACAAAAGCTGAATATAATTATGATTCGGGCTCTATGCCTGCCGCACATGTGTTATTTTTACACATGCACCTTTTCTGTGCCATTATATGCATAGATATGACTAAAGTTTTGGCCAAGCTGGGTTGCCTGGCTCTTGTGTTTATGCCCTACATTCCTGTTAATTCGGCTAGGGCATAAGGGGAGCACCTCTCCGATTGTTACTGCCGGGTCAGCCGGACGTGTACCTCAGACTAGGTGAAGCCGAAAGCTAGCGTTCTTAAGGGAATATTCTGTCGGCGAACAAAGGATGAGTTTTTTACTTATTAGAATACATATTGAGGGAGTCCTGGATTAGGGGGTCTTTGGACAGCCGGACTATATCCTTTGGCCGGACTGTTGGACTATGAAGATACAAGATTGAAGACTTCGTCCCGTGTCCGGATGGGACTTTCCTTGGCGTGGAAGGCAAGCTTGGCAATACGGATATGTAGATCTCCTCCCATGTAATCGACTCTGTGTAACCCTAGCCCCCTCCGGTGTCTATATAAACCGGACGGTTTAGTCCATAGGACAACAGACAATCATACGATAGGCTAGCTTCTAGGGTTTAGCCTCTACGATCTCGTGGTAGATCAACTCTTGTAATACTCATATCATCAAGAACAATTAAGCAGGACATAGGGTATTACCTCCATCAAGAGGGCCCGAACCTGGGTAAACATCGTGTCCCCTGCCTCCTGTTACCATCTTCCTTAGACGCACAGTTCGGGACCCCCTACCTAAGATCCGCCGGTTTTGACACTGACATTGGTGCTTTCATTGAGAGTTCCACTGTGTCTTCACCGTAAGGCTTGATGGCTCCTTCGATCATCGGTAGCGATGCGGTCTAGGGTGAGGTTTTCCTCCCCAGACAGATCTTCGTATTCGGCGGCTTCGCACTATGGGCCAATTCACTTGGCCATCTAGAGCAGATCGAGAGTTACGCCCCTGGCCATCAGGTCAGATTCGTAAACTTAAACTACACTGCCGACATCCATGGAGACTTGATCTTCAACGGATTCGTGCCCATGCCAGGTGCGCCGCATAGTCACGATGAGCATGACGTAATTCTGCCGTCGGACAGTATTCGGGAGATCGCATCTGCAACTACTCCGGCTGTCAATTCGGAGAAAATTGCGCCATCTGAGAGCGGAGGGATAGACCCCGCCATGGAGGCCGCACTCTCAGTGGCGATAGAGCCGGATACTGACTTCACCCCTTATGAGAGCCGATCGCCGAACCACTGGACTCGTCTCCGGCCACGGACTCCGGGCCACCTACATCCGTGCCCATCGAATCCGACTGGGCGCCGATCATGGAGTTCACCTCCGCGGATATCTTTCGGCACTCGCCTTTCGGAGATGTGCTAAATTCGTTAAGGTCTCTCTCCTTGTCGGGAGAGCCTTGGCCGAACTATGTCCGGCTAGAATGGGATGCGGACGATGAAGAAATTCGCTCCCCACCCACCACCCACTTAGTAGCCACTATCGACGATTTAACTGACATGCTCGACTTCGACTCCGAAGACATCGACGGTATGGACGACGATGCAGGAGACGAACAGGAACCACCGCCCACAGGGCGCTGGACCGCCACCTCATCATATGATATATACATGGTGGACACTCCCAAAGAAGGAAATGGCGACGAGACAGTGGAGGATGACCCCTCCAAGAAGCAATCCAAGCGTCGACATTAGCGGCGCCGCTCTAAGTCCCGCCACAGCAAAAGTAGTGATACCGGCATAGGAGATAATAAAACTCCAGATAGTTCCCAAGACAACCACAACCCCCTCGAGTACAATGTAGAGCGGGAGGATGAACAAGCTAGCCCTCTAGAGCAGGCGGCAGATGGAAAACCGGAGGAGGACAATTATATGCCTCTCTCCGAAGATGAGGTGAGCCTCGACGATGAAGAATTTATCGTTCCTGAGGATCCCGTCGAGAAGGAGTGCTTCAAGCGCCGGCTTATGGCCACATTAAATAGCCTGAAGAAAAAGCAACAATAGCTTCAAGCTGATCAAGACTTGCTAGCAGACAGATGGACCGAAGTCCTTGCGGTCGAGGAATACGAACTCGAGCGCCCCTCCAAGAGTTACCCAAAACGCAGGTTGCTACCTCACCTAGAGGAGGAAGCATTGAAACCTCCATCACCAATGTACAATGCGGCTGACCGGCCACCGCGTGGCCGAGCCAGAAAGGCGTTTCAGCCTGAAGTTCAGCCTGGACCCCGCCGCCACTCAATCAAAAATACCAAGGCCCGGGGCAACACACGGGACCTGCGAGACGTATTGGACAGCAGGGCAAAACTCGCAAGGTCAATATACGGGTCACGGGCGCGTGCGCCAACACGGGACGATGATCGTCACGTCGGATACACCAAAGGTAAATCCGGCCGGGACGAATACAGCAGACAAGACTCATATGAACTGCATCGTGATATAGCCCAGCACAGAGGCGTCGTGCACCCCCTATGATTCACTGATGAAGTTATGGAGCACGAATTCCCGGAGGGTTTTAAACCCGTTAATATTGAATCGTATGATGGTACAACAGATCCCGCTGTATGGATCGGGGATTTCCTCCTTCACATCCACATGGCTCGCGGTGACGATCTACATGCCATCAAGTACCTCCCACTAAAACTCAAAGGACCAGCTCGGCATTGGCTGAATAGCTTGCCAGCAGACTCCGTCAGCAGTTGGGAAGATTTGGAAGACGCATTCCTTGAAAACTTCCAGGGCACTTATGTGCGACCACCGGATGCTGATGACTTGAGCCATATAACTCAGCAACCAGGGGAATCGGCCAGGCAATTCTGGACACGGTTCTAGACCAAGAAAAACCAAATCGTCGACTGTCCGGATGCAGAGGCCCTAGCTGCATTCAAGCTTAACATCCGTGACGAGTGGCTTGTCCGCCACCTTGGCTAGGAGAAGCCGAAGTCTATGGCAGCCCTCACGACACTCATGACCCGCTTTTGCGTGGGCGAGGATAGCTGGCTGGCTCACAGCAACAACACATCAAGGAATCCGGGCACTCCAAATACCAAAGATGCCAACGGCAGACCGCGTCGTAACAGACCAAAGCACCGCAACAACGGCGATAACACTGATGATACGACAGTCATTGCCGGATTCAGAGGCTCTAGATCCGGTCACCGGAAAAAGCCATTTAAAATAAGTAGTCCGGCTCCGTCCAGTTTGGATCGTATATTGGATCGCTCGTGTCAAATCCACGGCACCCTCGACAAGCCAGCCAATCAAACCAACAGAGAATGCTGGGTGTTTAAGAAGGCCGGAAGTTAAATACCGAAAGCAAGGACAAGGGGCTGCATAGTGATGACGAGGAAGAGCCCCGTCCACCGAACACAGGAGGACAGAAGGGGTTCCGCCCACAAGTGAAGACGGTGAACATGATATACGCAACCCACATTCCCAAGAGGGAGCGGAAGCGTGCACTAAGGGACGTCTATGCGATGGAGCCCGTCGCCCCAAAGTTCAACCCATGGTTCGCTTGTCTGATCACCCTTGATCGCAGGGACCACCCCACTAGTATCTGTCATGGCGGATCCGCCGCACTGGTCCTAGACCCCATCATCGACGGATTTCACCTCACTCGAGTCCTTATGGACGGTGGTAGCAGCAAGAACCTGCTCTATCAGGATACAGTGCGAAAAATGGGTATCGATCCCTCGAGGATCAAACCCACCAAAACCACCTTTAAGGGCGTCATCCCAGGTGTAGAGGCCCATTGCACGGGCTCAATCACACTGGAAGTGGTCTTCCGATCACCGGACAACTTCCGAAGCAAGGAATTAATCTTCGATATTGTCTTCTTTCGCAGTGGCTATCACACACTGCTTGGGTGAACCGCATTTGCAAAATTCAATGCAGTACCGCATTACGCATACCTCAAGCTCAAGATGCCATGACCTAGGGGGGTCATAACAGTGAACGGAAACACAGAACGCTCGCTCCGCACGGAGGAGCACACCGCAGCCCTCGTAGCAGAAGCATAAAGCAGCCTTTTAAGGCAAACCACCAATTCGGCGATACAGCCCCCGGACACCTTCAAGCGACTCTGGAGTAAGCTGCAACAGGAACACCTGGCACGCGCAGAGCTCGCCTAGAAATTCGGCCCCCGTCCCAGTCCCGGTTAATCGACAAAATCCGTGCAGCGCGTACATAATTACGCACTGAAAATACCATGGACATAGGTGGGGGCACGATTAGGGCACGTCCAGCAATGCGGCTTAACCGCCCTAGGGGCTGTATACCTTTATCATTTTTTCTCTTTCAGGACCTAACTCTCTGGAAGCCCTTTACGGCAGTACAATTGCCAGACACATTACGGGAATGAACAACCAAGGCGGCGAGAAGCTAAGATGTACACGGGAACCCTCAGGTGGTCTCTAATATTATTCGATATACCCGCTTTCTACTATCCATACACAGCTTGCCCTTGGATAGGACATGTCAAATAGTCCCACTTTCTGCTTATTGCACTACTTGTACCAATACGCTTCGATGTATTATTTAAATAACAGTGCATAGCATTAGTCCATTATTGCACTATTCATCCCCTTTTTTCTTATACGCCCATTCATGACAATCCGCACCCGTACATTCGGGTACGGTCAGTACGCCAGGGGCTTTCGTTTACCCCATAATACGGCGCGAGAAGTCCGAACACTTTCGACAGTGCGGCACCCCAAACTTATAGCACTATATGCATCAGCTCCGAATCATGTCTTGGGTCAATACTTGGGTTTGCCCGGCTCCCATGCTTTGGTACCTTACGTTCCGCTATATCAGTTAAGGTAGCGGTGGGAGAACTACTGCGATTGTGTCCCAGTTCTTCCGGACAAGCACCCCAGTAGAGAAAGCCGAAAACTGACTGTCATGATAAGGTGAGAGACTGGTCGCTGTTCGAGAGGTCTCAAGTCCTTAAAGACTTTTTCTGCTTCGGGCGAAGAGTCGGCCTTGCCTGGCTTAGGCATGTATAGCGCCCGAAATTTGGCCTTCCGAATACTAGGGGCTTCGCCAAAGTTTAAAATTGTAGACTTCTATGGCTAAGTGAGAGTGATAAAGCCTTATAGTCCGATTGCCTGGTTCATTGCGCTGAACACCTCCCTTGAAGGACCCAAAATTGGGGTAAAGAGTGCTCAGGTTTATCCCGAACACCCCAGTACTAGTTACATGGGGGCAGAAGCCGACGACTGGCCAACTCTCAGATGTTATAAACGGCCGCACAAAAGGTAATATTTTAAATTAAAAAAAAGCGTTGCATAGAGCAGATGAACTTGTTTCACTTTATAGGATCACATGAGCATGTTCATTCAAAAATTACATCCCTGGCACATTCATATGCCACAAGGCGGGAACCCTTCAGGACACTCTCATAATACATCTCGGGGCAGCGATGCTCCTTGCCCTCCAGCGGCACCTCCTTCACTAGCTTCACGGCGTCCAGCTTCGCCCAGTGCACCTTCGCCCGGGCAAAAGCCCTGTGCGCACCCTCGATGCAGACGGATCACATTATGACTTCAAGTCGTGGGCAGGCCTCGACAAGCCGCCTCACCAGAGCGAAGTAGCTGCTGGACAGGGGCTCGCCAGGCCACATCCGGACTATAAGGCCCCTCATGGCCTGTTTGGCCGCCTTGTGAAGCTCAACCAATTGCTTCAGCTGGTCACTCAAGGGAATTGGGTGTTCGGTCCCAGTATACTGAGACCAGAACAAATTTTCCGTCGAGCTCCCCTCCTAAGCTCGGTAAAACTCCGAGGCATCCAGTACACTGCGGGGAAGATCTGCGAACGCTCCTGGAGAGCTCCGAACTCGGGTAAGTAAAAGGAACGTTTCCTCCACATGCTTGCTTTACATAATGAATGCCTTACCCGCTACTATCTTCTTCACCGCATAAATCTCCTGGAGGGCCTTGTGGGCTTCAGCCTTGGCGCTTCAGGTGCTTTCAAGCGCCTGCACGAGCTAGGACTCTCGCGTCTTAGAGTCAAGCTCCAAGGATTCGTGTTTTTTGGCGAGAGCCTCGAGCTCTTGCCGCACCTCGCCCACTTCGGCTTCTTGCTTCTCCCGCTCGATGCACTCCTTGGCTGCTTTGTCTTCGGCCTCGGATAGCGCCTTCTTCAGGGTCACCACTTCGGTCGTGGCCCCTGGCAAATTCATGATGATCCTATTATTTTACAACCAAACTTATTTTTAAAAGCATACACAAGGTATTGCTTATCGTTGTTCTCCTCGAGCTGCCTCTTGGTAAGGCCGAGCTCGTTCTCGGACCGCTCCAGGTCTTGCTTCAGTGTAGAGACCTCCGCAGTACGTGCGGCAGTGGCCAGCAGTGAAGCCTGCACATACACATAGATATATTCTGATTAGACTCCTGAGTCATCATTTGATCCTCTATTCGGCCTTTCTTCTCGAACGCCGAACAGAGCATCAGGGGCTACTATCTATGCGGTAATATTTTCTTATATTTTGATTGTTTACCTCAAAGCCTGTTAGGAGGCTGGCGTCAGCTTCGGTCAGTCCATTTTTGGTGGACTGAACTTTCTCGATCACCGCATTCATGATAGTGTGGTGCTCTTCGTCGATGGAAGCACCGCGAAGCACTTCCAACAAGTTGTACGGTGCCTCCGGATGGACAGAGGACATCGTCACGGGCGGCTGGCCCCCCTTAACAGGGGATCATCTACCGGAGTCCGGAACCATCGAAGGTTCCGGCGCAGTGTTCGGCTGGGGGCCGAACTCGGAGCCCGTGAGAGTTTTGCTCCCTTTGCGCCCAGGGTCTGGGAGGTCATCTCGAGGCGCCCCCAGGACCACCTCCCCTCGGCTCGGTGCCTTTCGAGACAACACCTCAACCTTGTCCATAGGGCGAGGAGTGGAGGCTGTCGGAAGAGAACCACTGTTCATATTCGACGAGTCCAATGAACCGCTCGACGAAGATACGTCGAGATGAGCTCGGGATGGACTGCATAATCATGTTCGGCATGAGGAGAAGCAATGCAATAAAACATACCATGAATTACTATGGTGTCCGTATACTTACGACTTCGCCAGGGGCTTGACCTTGGGTAGCCACTCGTCGCCGTTGTAGGCGGCCGTCATGGAGCAGTCCGGAGGGAGGGTCCTTCCCTTCTTGGACCCCTCGGCCTCCCCGGTTGGGTCGGCCTTCCTTTTCTTGTCTCCCCCGGCTGGGGGGAGAACTTTCCTCTTCCTCCTCCTCATTTTCATGGGAGGAGGGCACGTCGGAGTCATCGAACGATGAGTCTGATACAACCTTGCATCGCAGACCCTTTCGGGTCCCCATGGCCTTCTTACTGGTCTTCTTCGCCAGCACCTCGTAAGGTGCCGGAGCCAGCATCTCCGTTAGGAGAGCATCTGTAGGATCTTCAGACAAGGGGGCTGGGCAATCGAGCTCCTCCGCTGTCTTTATCCAGCCATGTTAATGACATGGAAGCTTAGATCCCGCACATGATTTAGCTGGGGCAAATAAATACCCTATGAGATATCAAAACTTACCGGATTGGCACGGCGCTTTGCGCTGAGTCCATGGTCCTCGGTGAGGGAAGGAGGTACCTCGGCACCCTTGAACAGCACCTTCCAGACGTCCTTGTGCGTCATGTCGTAGAGCTCTCGCAGCGTCTGGTGCTTGGCCAGGTCGAACTCCTACAAATTGAATGCCCGTCGTTGACACAAGAGAATCCGGCGGAAGAGCATGACCTAGACCACGTTGACGAGCTTGATTTTCTTGCTCATCATGTTCCTGATGCAGGTCTGGAGTCCGGTCAGCTCTATCGAAGAATCCCAGGATAGGCCCTTCTCTTTCCAGGAAGTGAGCCACGTGGGGATACCAGATCAAAATTTGGGGGCCGCCACCCAGTTGGTGTCGCGCGGCTCGGTGATGTAGAACCACCCCGATTGTCACCCCTTTATGGTCTCCACATAGGAGCCTTCGAGACAGGTGACGTTAGGCATTTTTCCCACCATGGCGCCTCCGCACTTTGCTTGCTGGCCAACCACCACCTTTGGTTTGACATTGAAGGTCTTCACCCACAGGCCGAAATGGGGCCTGATGTGGAGGAAGGCCTCGCACATGACGATAAACGCTGAGATGTTGAGGATGAAATTGGGGGCCAGATCATGAAAATCCAGCTCGTAGTAGAACATGAGCCCGCGGACAAACGGGTGGAGAGGAAATCCCAGTCCCCGGATGAAGTGGGTAAGAAAAACCACCCTCTCATGGGGTTCGGTCATAGGGATGATCTGCCCTGCATCTGGCAACCGGTGCGCGATATCCGCAGCCAGATATTCGGCTTCCCGTAACTTTGTGATGTTCTCCTTCGTGACGGAGGAGACCATCCACTTGCTTCTCGCTCCGGACATGCTTGGAGTGGTTTGAGAATAAAGACGCGAACTTGGGCGCTGGAGCTCGAGTGCGCGGGAATGGGTAAGCAAGGAGGAAGAAGGCGTGGGTGAAAAGAGGGAATCCTAATCCCTTTATAAGGGCGGAAGAGGCGATGCACCTCCCCACTTGCCTGGTAAAATCGCTTATTCCCCAAGCTCCGTAATTGATGGCGCGGTTGGGTTACCCACGTCCGTATTGATGAGAATACCGTGATACGGGGACACGATCTCTGCTTTGACAAGACGTGTCAAGAAAATCACCTCACGATATGTGCAGCGCCGGTTGAGAAAAACAGTTCGAATAGTGACCGGGCCATGACATGATGTCATGTTGCTAAACATGTCAGCAGGTTAAATTTGTGGAAATATTATTCTCTCTATGATGGTATGTGGAACTTGTTTTGCAGAGTCGGACACTATCCTTGTGTTCAAAATCTTCCATGGAGTATTCGGAGGAGGAACCCGCCTTGCAATGCCGAAGACAAAACTGCGCGCCAGACTCATCGTCATTGAAGCCTGGTTCAGGGGCTGCTGAGGGATTCCTGGATTAGGGGGTCTCCGGACAGCCGGACTATATCCTTTGGCCGGACTGTTGGACTATGAAGATACAAGATTGAAGACTTCGTCCCATGTCCGGATGGGACTTTCCTTGGCGTGGAAGGCAAGCTTGGCAATACGAATATGTCACTAGTAGAAAACAGAGCTTTAAAACCGGTTCGTAAGGGCCTTTAGTGCCAGTTCCATAACCGGCACTAATTGGTGGGCACTAAAGCCCCCCCTTTAGTACCGGTTCGGCACAAACCGACGCTAAAGTGCCACCACGTGGCGTGAGCTCGCGCCCTGGTATGGGGGACCTTTAGTACCGGTTGGTGTTACCAACCGGTACTAAAGTTTTTTTTGATTTTTTTTTGAAAATTTTGGAAAAAAAATTTGATTATTTTTTTTTCGATTTTTAATTTTTCTGAATTATTTGGTGATTTAGTCTTTAATCACCTCTCTTAACTGCTCAAGTGTGGATCACTCATTCCAAATCATCTAACTTCCCGACCGGTCACCCATCCCTCTCACTACTCCAGCCCGAGCACGCTTAACTTTCGAGTTCTATTCTCCTTCCTTTCCAAGTCTGCACTTGTTGTTTTCCTAACAGTAGTAAGATGTCAATCCTATTAACCCTCAGGAGTTTAGCTTGAGCATGAAGTCACACATTTCACTGTTTGAGTTTTGAAACTATTATTCTAAAAAACAATAATTATTTAGTAACACTAATATTTCTTGAATAAGTTTGACCATAGTTTGACCATAGTTTGGCCATAGTTTGACCACAGTTTGACCATAGTTTGACCAGATTTGACCAAAATTCAAAAAATTGAAATAATTATTTAGTAACACTAATCTTCTTGAATAATTATGTAGTAACATTAATACTTCTTGAATAAGTAGTTTGACCAGATTTAACAAAAAAAATTAAAAAAACTTAAATTTGACCATATCTTTTTTTCCTTTTCGAATTTGAGGATTCTAAAAAATTGCAAACAGGCCATAGGCCGTCTCCATCGGATGCGGATTTTCATGCTGAATTTTTTTGATATATTATAAGTTTTTTCCGACATCGTATGCAAAAGTTATAGCCGTTTTACATTTTCCCTACACTTTTTGCAAAACATGTCCCAATTTAAGTTTTCAAATTTTCCTAACTAGTAGATATAGTAATATAACTACCTCTCGAAGGATTTTATTTTTTGAAGTTTTTATCATTTTCTTTTGATTTTTTCAGAACTGAAATGGCGACACACGGGGGGGGGGGGTAGAGTTTGAAAATTGCCCTATAGTACCGGTTTGTGTCACAAACCGGTACTATAGGTTAAGACTCTTTATTGCCGGGTTGTGACACAAACCGGTACTATAGGTTAGACCTTTAGTACCGGTTTGTGTCATAAACCATCACTAAAGGGGCTCGTGGGGCCCTGGCCTGACGCCAGCCTGCCACCACCCCTTTAGTATCGGTTCGTGGCACGAACCGATACTAAAGGTTCATTACGAACCGGCACTAATGCATAGCCATTCGAACCGGCACTATTGATCACATTAGTGCAGGTTTTTTTACAAACCGACACTAATGTGCTTCACGTTTGACCCTTTTTGTACTAGTGTGTAGATCTCCTCCCTTGTAACCGACTCTGTGTAACCCTAGCCCCCTTCGGTGTCTATATAAACCGGAGGGTTTAGTCCGTAGGACAACAGACAATCATACCATAGGCTAGCTTCTAGGGTTTAGCCTATATGATCTCGTGGTAGATCAACTCTTGTAATACTCATATCATCAAGAACAATCAAGCAGGACGTAGGGTATTACCTCCATCAAGAGGGCCCGAACCTGGGTAAACATCGTGTCCCCTGCCTCCTGTTACCATCCGCCTTAGACGCACAGTTCAGGACCCCCTACCCGAGATCCGCCGGTTTTGACACCAACACATACCCCAGATGTTTATATCCTGTGTCTCCTGTCGCAGTTCATACATGCACATTAATGCATGCGTACCCAGGGAAAGGAACCCTTAACGGAACTATTCTCCCGGGAAGATGTTTCTTACTATCCATGTAATATAACATAAATAGTTGGGTACTTGTCTGTTCAAGCACTTATGACCCCTACGCCTGGTTTCCACGCATACCCCGGTTTTTACATAACTGAGCGGGTATTCGGATATACTCCGGACTGTTGGGTCCGGAGGTCGAAGCGAAAAGGTCCGCCATGACAAATGATTTACAATCCGGCTAGGGACAATATATGTCACTCGAAGTACAAAGTCACTTAGACTGACTAAGTTCTTCTTCTATATCATCCAACAGGCTGTCTAGCCTACAATCCTGTTGGGCATACTTTGCGGCTAATTTCACCTTGTCATACACCAAGCTGATGGGGATCTCTTTCCTGTCAGGCCCTACAGGTCCGACCTCGGCCATATGGTTTGGGTCAGCCTTGGTATATCGAGTCTTCACCATGGCCCAGGCTTCCCTTGCACCTTGTCGGCAGGCAGATATATTCCATAATCGGAAGCGCCGCCGCGCTCCCTTGAGTATCTCTACAAGCTCTCCTATGCCTCCTAGCAGGGAGGCGGATGGCCACAAGGCCGGCGCAAGGTCTTGCATCACCTGTCGAACTCGTTCGTGCAGTTGTGAGAGCTCTGGCAGAAGATCTCCCATAGACGTAGGCATCTCCTCTCCGGGACGGCCCGTTAGCATACCTACAGATATAGCTTTGTTAGCTGGTTTCTTCGCCGAACTCTATAGGAGTTCGCTCAAGCACTTACTAAAAATGCCGCGTCGATGCCTTTTATTCTCCTTTACGGAGTCAGCCAGCTGGGCCCGAACATCCTTCAGTTCAATATCCAACGAGGTATTGCCATCTTGGAGATCATTTTTCTCCTGCCTTACTTGTGTAAGCACGTGCTCGCCTGCCTTCAGCTGTCGTTGAGCATGTTGCTCCTCTGGATTCACTCTGGGATCATTTGCAGAGTCTATTGATTAGATTAGCATGCAAGCCAAATATTAACTGGTACATCTCATTCTTTTTGATAGGAACAAGGGTTACCACATGGGGCCTCTGGGACTCCTCCATTTTGGCAACTGCGGATCGTAGCTGGGCTTTGCACTCCTCCGGCTCTTGAGACAATTGGTTATTCTTCTAAGTAAGAACCTATGCAAATAATGATCCTTAAATCAGTTTTGCCAACTGTTTCAAGTCTCAGGGGCTACTGGTATACATATAATTATCAAATTTTCTTACCCGTATATCCTTTACATACTGGTCCGTGGCTCTGGCAAGACCATTTTTAGCAGCTCGGATGTACGCGTCCCCCGAGTTGAAGGCATCAGACGCCTCTTCAGAAAAACTGGGGTCGCGGAGTACGGCCCCGCGACGCCTGTGCTTCATGGCACTCTTCACTTCAGAATTTGTGGCGGACAGCCTATCCGCATCCTTGGTAGGAGGAATATCCGGCGTTGTCCCCACGTTAGCATCTGCCTCCAAGTCCAGCTCTGGAGCCCGGCTGGTGGAGGCATGGCCGACAGGCTCTCCGGATACGGTCCGGCGAGCGTTTTTCCTTGTTTTAACCATGGACATTATTATATTTTAAATAAAATAACCACGAAGCAGGGTTCTTTTTCATACCTCTGCGACGACATCTCAGTCCTGACCGCCATCCTTTTTAGCCAAACCGGTTTCGGTGCCCCTTGTTGAGTCACTGCGGGTTCGGCTTGGCGTCCCGAGGGCCTTCCCTGCAAGGCACCATACGTGTGCGGTGGGTGAAGTGCAAAAAAGATCCTTTTTGGAAGTTGGGACTCTGGTTTTACTTACATGTGATGCAGGGAGCAGTCCAGGATAATCGGCGGTGATGGCCACGAAGGCACCATCGCAGCTTAACTGATAAAACGTCCCGTCGATGAGCTCCACGAATATGTCCGCATCTTCTTCGAGTCTGGGATCGAGGGCCCGATCAGGGTCCTCTGGCTGTGGAGATGGGTTGTGAATCTCCCTCACATCTTTTCGTAGTTCCTGCTATGAAATAGCAAGGTAAATATTTATGACAAAGAAAGCGGGAAGGTTTGGAGTAAAAAGCAGCAGCTCACCCAGTTTGGGGGGTTGTACATGGAGAATCCATCCCGTGGCTTAATACGGATGAAGTCCTCTTCCTCTCTCTTATGTAAATCGGACAGTATTTTTGCCAGAGCGGCGGCGGAGTCTGGATCTTTTCGGCCGCAGCGGGTGGCATTGTCTTCTCCATTGAAGTGCCACATGGGTTGTCCCCGATATTGAAGTGGTTGCACCCCCCGCATTATACATATCGGCATAACCTCGATTATTGTCAGTCTTGATTTGGCCAGTGTCTTGATCCGGCTCATCAGGTAAACGACCTCTCTATTATCTTACTCCTGGGGGATCTGAGGGCGCCAGCTATGGTGTTTCTTCAAAGGTGTGTTGTTGAACTCAGAAAGGCCCATCCGAATAGGGTCCGGGAGGGGAACGTCCTCCATATAAAACCAGTCCAAGGGACAGTCTTCGGATGTCTTCTTCGGAGTACCGGACAGGTATCCGGTCCCGGCGATGCGCCATATTTTGGGTCCGCCCACTTGAAACATTGACCCCTTCTATGTACGGGGCACGAGGCAGAATAGCCTCTGCCATAGCTCGAAATGAGCTTCGCAGCCCAGGAACAGCTCGCAAAGGGCAATGTAGCCTGCAATGTGTAATATGGAGGCGGGAGTAAAATTATGCAGCTGGAGGCCAGATAACTCCAGGAGCCCGCGGAGGAATAGATGGATTGGAAATCCGAGTCCCCTCAATAAATAAGGGACGAGGCATACCCGCTCCCCCATGGATGGGTTGGGGAAGCTTTCCGCTTGCTCCCCGCCATTATAAGTGGCTACCGGCTCAGATGGGGACCATGTACGCAGGAGGGAGAAACCCCTCGGTCTGCAACTCCACTAGTTGGCTATGGGGAATAGAATACTTCTCCCAACTACCTGGCTTAGGGCTTCGGGGGCGAGAGGAGGAGCTACGATGGCCGGCCATGATGGGATGGATTTTTCCAGGAACGCTCTAATGGATACTCACTGTGGGAAGGTGGTGTGATCTGGATCTGAAGATCCCTGAATGTTTAAATAGACGATTCATATACCTAGTTAGGGTGGTAAATGTAAAAATACCCCGACCTCTCGCATTCGCTCGACACATGGAAGATAGCCATTATTAAGGCATGGAAGCCGAGGAGTGCAACATTCATGGGAGGCCGGACACAACTCGCTACGACAGGTACTCAGGACTTGGAGGAGAAACCACCTTGCAATACCGAAGACAATCTGCACGCTGGACTCTTCGTCATTGAAGCCTGGTTCAGGGGCTGCTGAGGGAGTCCTGGATTAGGGGGTCCTTGGACAGCCGGACTATATACTTTGGCCGGACTGTTGGACTATGAAGATACAAGATTGAAGACTTCATCCCATGTCCGGATGGGACTCTCCTTTGCGTGGAAGGCAAGCTTGGCGATTCGGATATGTAGATCTCCTCCCTTGTAACCGACCCTGTGTAACCCTAGCCCCTTTGGTGTCTATATAAACCGGAGGGTTTTATTATGTAGGACAACAACAATCATACCATAGGATAGCTTCTAGGGTTTAGATCAACTCTTGTAATACACATAACATCAAGATCAATCAAGCAGGAAGTAGGGTATTACCTCCATCAGGAGGGCCCGAACCTGGGTAAACATTGTGTCCCCCGCCTCCTGTTACCATCCGCCTTAGACGCACAGTTCGGGACCCCCTACCCGAGATCCGTCAGTTTTGACACCGACAAGTACATGGACAACCTTGCCTCCAAAATATATAGTGATAGCTCTACAAACTTGAGAAAAAATAGTTGCCTCAAAGTTCTTCCATTGTCTTTCTGATTTTAAGGATTACAAGGAGTATAGAAAAAACAGCTTTGCCTCCAAAATATGTATTTGAGCTTTCTGATTTTAATATCTAGATGACATGAATCCTGATCTAAGAATTCAGTTTCTGATTTTAAGGAGTATAGAAAAAACTCAAATAAACTTATGATCATCATGGTATTCACTTTGATTTGGTTTTAGCAAACCTGACCTCTCTACGTAAATATTGAGTTAGCTCTGACTGAAACAACTTGTTGGTTTAGTTTCTTCTATGAAGAACAAATATGACGAGCACCTTTTCTTTTCCTTTTTGTTCAAGATTCATTTCTAATTCTAAACCAAACTGAAATTGCAAATAGTCTAGAATGAATGAAGCAGAGAGTCCTTCCTTCTTTGGCAGCTAGCACAATTCCTTGTACAATTCCTTCTCAAGGTGCTGGTGTTTGTGGAGGTGATTGACCTCTTTTTTCGCTCTATGTATCAAGGTGCAGCTGCTGAGCATTGGTAGGTGTTGTTCGGTGTACCTCGACATCATTTCTAGGACATAAAATGTGAGCTATCTAAGCTGCTCCTTTGTTCCTGGACATGATTTATCCTTCGATTTGATCAACATTATCTTGTTATGTCTCTTGTCCATCATGTGCAGCGGCAACAGGATTTGCAGAGTACATGGGTGGGCTCATCGAGGTGTGCAGTGGTAGGCTCGCTCGGCTCCAGCGTCTTCTGTTGAACGGACATGCCGCCTCTTCATCGTCGGCTACATGAGAGCCATGGTGAGCTCTCTTCTCCCCGCCTCCATTTCCTTGCTCTGAGCTCGTGCTTGTGAGAAACTACATGTCACCTCGCTTGAACTCCCTAGCTACACCACACCTTGTTGAATACACTAGTCATGCTCTTGCATACATGTTTTGTTGGACAAAAAGAAGTACAATGATCTGCTCCTTGGGATATTAATTCTCATGATATATCTTGTAATTTACTTTATTGTAAAAGTTAAACCCACTACACGTGTTGAGCAGAAATTGTTTTAGTTTGTCATACATAATTGCCTATGCTTGTTGGTAGCTATTAAGTGTATAATTCATCATGGAAGCATAGGAATGTGATGGACATCATCAGATTACATTTATGTTCTGAACTTAAATATTTAAACTTAGTGTTTAGATTCTGTATCTGTAATCATAAGCTTCACTTGTAGTCTGGTCGTTCTTCGACATATTATTGTTTGAGTTAAGTTCACCGAACAATACTTAAAATTTCAGGAATCAATGATGCCGACCTCCTTGCAGAGTTGTGCCAGGTACCAAATGATGACCTACTCGTGCAGTTGTGATAGGTAGCGATGACCTCCTCATACTCACCGGTAACAAGTCTGGTTTCACATTTGCTGGGCACTGTTCTTTTGGTGTATGATATGGCTGGCAGAAAACACACAGTTTCCTGCATTTTCTGATAATGTCAATTTGTTCGGTAAGATATGAGTTTATTGTACTATAAATGGTGATAATATTGCGTCTAGTATGTTCACGAGCTTTTACATTGTATGGATAATTGGATACACTGAGCTACCGTCTTCCCCTGTATACCCCGCAGTCAAACTCATATGATAGAGTAGATATTTTCTACTTGTAGCATCATGGAGGTACTAACTACCTGATGTAGTCGTAGAACAACATCATGTTTGAATATGCCAAATGTTTGGGCCTAATGATGTTCTGTAGTAGGGCGGCTGGTTTATTACTTTCTTTCTAGGTTTGTGTGCAATGTTGGATTAATGATTGAAGTGCATTAGCGGTTTATCTTCTTCTTCACAAGTCTGTTTGCAATGGATGTACATAACTGTCATTTTTACCTCTTGCATATTTAACATACATGACAATAGCAGTAGGTATTGAAATATATGTGAAGGTAGAAGCTACCATCGTTTCCTTGTGGGCCGTAATTCTTTCTCTCCAGACACGTATACTGCCTGATGTATCGCTCATGCTCATATTCTGTACCATAGTAGAGTTTCTCTTCTACCTATGGTAACATCACCAAATACTGCGAACTCATATTCTACCTATGGTAACCCGTAGTTTGCTCTAGTGGTGATAGTAGGATGATGGAAACATCACTACTGAATGTAGTTCCTGTTTCTTCAACTAATCATCATGTACTAGAGTTTCTCTTCTTGCTACTGTTTGGTTTTTTATGTCACTAGCTTTTACTGAAATATGCAGACTTTACCCCTTGCTAGATCCTCCGGTGGAGGTGACCCATGTGATGGTGTTTCGCTCCAGCAGTTCCGGTTCCGGCAGTGGTGGTGCTACATGGCTACTGCTCCTATGATGGCTAGGCGTTGGTAGGCTCGACTGCCTCCCTTGGCTGTCGCTATGATGGTGCAGCTCAGCCTAGGCTACAACCACTTCCGATGAGCTCCTTAGGTCCCCTTCTACCCCTCCTACTCGCTCCATGATTCTTTGCTTTGCCTTTGTGAGGTGTAATTGCTTAACGTTTGTCATAGTCGAGCATTAGATGATATATTATATCTGTCATGAGGTACATGGTTCATGGATATGCCAACCTGCAGCTTGTTGTACTAGTGATAGTAGGATAAAGCAACTTTTGACAATCCATACCTATTCCTGCATGATAGTGTCTCTCCATGTAAGTATGAATTCTGGTGATGCCTTCATCTATGATGATGCTTTGCCTTCTGCATTCATTCATTCTCTGATTGTTCTAGGAGTCCTCATATTTATTTGAAAATCTATGCACATGTACATCATTCTAGAGAAGCATTCCCATACCAGCACATGTATTTGAAAAATCTATTCAAATCTCCTCACTTCATATGTTGCTATGAACACTAAGTTCAGAGTGTAGCATGCTGTTAAGAGATACTGCAACTCCAAAGTAGACAATTAAAACATATTAGTAAAATTAGTATGCATCCCTAGTGATGCTTTATCTTGTTATTTTAGTCCATGAGTGATGTGTTGGAGCTTCACTGACTTGTATGGTTTTTTTCAAGGTCTATATAGGTGCCATCTTTGTTTGGCAACATCTGCCTCATGTGTCATGTCATGTATCTATTTCACTTTAGATGTTTTAAGTGAATGATGTATTACTTGCGAGTGTCGATGTACTGATGCAAACAGTGCTTGTGTACTTGTGACTAATCTGTTTTCCCTCTCATTTATAGGAGTTCCTCGGCCAAAGAAATTCGAAGAAGCTCGAAGCCCCAGTTAGCGGCTCGCTTTATATGTTATTGAACTTGTGCAAAATGTGCTTGGAATTTTGATGTAATGCTGATCTTGCTAGGATTTGGGTGTATATTTACTTGTTGTACCTGTTATTTAATGTTGGGTGTACTTGTTATTCAAATGCTGGGAATTTGAATTTGTGATAAATGTATTTAGTTGGATGTGAACATAATACTGAAAGAGTCCTTGGCCCAAACACTATTGGACCTTAAAAAGGCCACAACCCAAACATAGTTGGGGTCTGTTTCAGCAATGCTAGTATATTAATTTTCGAAAATAAATAAAATGGACTATAAAAGGGCCGAGTTCCAAAATTTAAAAGGACCACAAAAGGCCGAGGCCTGAACAAGAATTGGACTGAAAAAAGGCTAAGGCTCGAACAAGAATTGAACATAAAAGGGTGCGGCCTAGAAAATAAATGGCTGAAATGTTGGGCTTGGCCCGTGAAGCCGACCAAAAATTCACAGAAAAAAACAAATAGGCTGAATTGTTGGGCTCGGCCCATATAAACACCTAATCGGACCGGGCTGAATCTTATCAACGACCTTTTCAATTGGTCGCAATTTTGCCACGTCGGATCCGACGTGGCCTGGGCAGAGAGCTAGCGACCAAAACAGAAGGTCATAGAATCAACGACCTTTTGTTTTGGTCGTGGAATTCCACGACCTTCTCACAGAGAAGGTCGCTAATTTCAGAATACGTCCGCCAGCTTTTGACCTTCTATTTTTGCTCACAAAAAGGTCGGAAATGAAAAACAATGACCTTTCAGTGACCAATAGTGATGGTCGCAAGTTGGCATATTTCTTGTAGTGACCATCATCACCAACTCGGTTTTGTATAAGAGAAGAAATATAAGTATGGAGATACAAATGTATTATTGATACTTGTTTCCATAAAGTAGCGTCTACATTCTATTCAACGCCTCAACATGTGGGGCCTTAGCACAATGACTTCTCAACTATGTAAACAAAGGTTTTCCCGTCGCTGATAAGGAGGGGGTGACGGCGGCAGGCTTTTTGGCTTGCTCTAGTCCTAGTAGTCATACTAGGTGGTCTAAGCACATGTAGATTTATTCTTTTTCACATCTCGTGTTCGCCGTACTGCCACGACTATTGATGAATAGACGGTAAGTTATTCTCGGGGAAACCCTTGTTGAGCGTGTTTGCGAGAGAGAGAGTGTGTGTGTCTGTGTGCGTGTGTGATATGTCTAGAGACTGAGGCAATGATAACAAATTCTTTGTGTCTATGTGTGTGGAGGATAGAGAGAGACATGTACATGGGGCTTTGTGTCGTGTAACATGGAGACACATATACATAATTAGAGAGTGAGTGTGTGAGATACACATGCGGACATGGGGAGAGATGAGGATCCAGATTAATGGGTCTTTGTGCGTGTCTGTGTGTGTTTGTGCATGCGTTTGTGTGTGAGAGGGAGTGTGTGTATGTGGAGTAGAGAGACCACTAATGATGTAAACCTAGTATAAGGGAAGGGGGATGGTGTGACATGTGTAGTAGTGGGATAGCATGGGTGCGTGTGGGGGGAGCAGACTATTTGGTAGAGACATCGATCGAGTGTGTGTGGGAGAGGGGTGTGAGAGCGAGAGAGAGAGAGAGAGAGAGAGAGAGAGAGAGAGAGCTAGCGATGGAGAGAGAGAGAGAGAGAGAGAGAGAGAGAGGAAGAGAGGGGGCGTTTGTGTCCATAAATGGCGTATAGATAGGGAGACAATGTTGATGTTGTTTGAAATTGGCCTATGTACGGAGACACAAGGGAAGCGAGTCATCGTATGTGTGATAGGGACTTCATGAGAGATCTAGAATAGATGGTGTAGAGAACAATGTGTGAAATTGAGAACGATGATACATTAGGGAGCTATGGAAAGAGTCACGACATATATGTATACAGGGAGGGAGCCGGAGCGGGTCCGCATGTGGGAGAGATAGAAAGAGGAGAGTGGTGCACAAGGAGACAAAGTGTGCTTGTTTGCAGTGGGGGTGGTGTGTGATGTGAGTGTGCAAGAACCACAAAACTAGGGAGATAGATGTTTTGAGGGCGACGTTTTGTGTGTATGGGAAAGATACACTCTACATAGTGCGTGTGCTTGGGAAAGAGAGATGTCGGGAGACCTACCTAGAGAGTGTGGGAAGAGATGTGTGCATGCCCAAGAGACAAAGTGATAGAGACCTATATTGGGGTCCGGACTTTAGAAGAAACAGGGGTGTTAATGTGCTCATGTGTTGGTGTTTGGGGGAGAGAACGACTTCTGTGTGTGTGTGGGGGGGAGGGTTGGTTTCATATAAAGAGTGAGGTGTCTATATTTGAGGGACTTTAGCGTAATTGAGATATACATGGTAAATAGTGTGTGCACTCATGGTTGACCAATTTGTTTCACAGTTGGACTATGAGATAACGATACTTTTGAACATGCGTGATATACCTTGATGTACAAGAATTACAAACCTAACATTGGAATTTTGGAATTCGACTCCATCATTAGCTTTTGTAATTCATTCAAACGGAGGTACATTGTTTAAGCCGGGATTTCGTGATTTCAAATTCATATATCAAACCTAGAGATATACACATACGAGCATGTTCAAACTTTATAATCATCCACTTTAGTCATACACATACACATTTTTGCTTTTGTCATCATATTTAGGATAAATACAATTGGAATTTAATTTGAATTGGACCGTATGATGGTATTTGCTTGTATTAGCTCAATGATCCATATTTGAATTGAATGTACAATCTAAGTTTTGAGTTGGAGACATTGATTTTCAAAACTTGCACTTTTTTTGTGTGCAAAACAAACAAATTCTCTGCCATGATATCATAGTCGGCCGTACAAGAGCAGAATATAATTTCAGGCGCCAAAAGCTTTCAAACTTCCCGCTCACATCGAAATATCTCGCGCCCGGAATTTTAGCCTTGCGATATTCCTATTTTACACCTGCCACATGAACAAAAAAGGGCTGCTTTGGTAACTCCATTGTTTTCCCCTCTTTGCCCCCAACATTCTTCCCCAGAGCTCCTCCCCTTCCCCTCCTCGACCCCCACCCCCCAACCATGGCAAGCTAATGAATCTAGTCCTCCGCCTCAGCGATGGACCTCACACTCCGACGGATCTACCTTCTGCACCTTGGAACCCCCAACTGCCAACTCACCACTTCAGCAAAGCCGCTTCAGCGACTGCTTGTCCACCGCTCCAGATATCCTTGACCGCTATCACGGTCCACCGCACCGGATCTTCTTAACCGACGCCCTCGTCCACCACAGTGTAGGCCCTTCACTGACTCCCTCGTCCGCCCCTTTGCTGGCCCTTCATACAAGCCTTCGTCCGCCACAACAGATCTACCTCACCGAAAGCACTGTACAACGCGTCCGTCGAAGCCTTCGTCCATTGCACCGGACCCGCTCCACGGACACCATATTCAACTCCACCGGCCCTTCTTTACCGATGCCGCAGACTCATCAGGTTATTTCAATTTGTACTCCTTCGGTTTTTCTCTTTATTGTGCAACTGTTCACTTACCACAGATGAGCTTTCTTGTATGTCGACAGGCGTCACAACCGTAGCACCGGAGCCGCTTCAACGACGGTGACAGCCGGCCCAAACTCAACCGCAACACGAGCACCATCGACGATCCTTAGCTATCAAGTATGACAATGATACCCATACGCCGCCGAGAATCAGGTACTATTGTCCAATGGCCGGCTCCATTTGTATTACCAAATGAAACCCCAGCACAACCAGCATCTCTGTTACAAGCACGCGGGGGGATACACAGCACACACGCTGCCCCAGCAAATAAAATTGTCCAAGCCTCAATAGGCAGAACGCTGAAAACCCTTAAACAGCTAACCACTAACTAGCAAAGAGATAAAAGCTAGTCTCAAAGGTACTACCAACCAGCAAAGAAAGGGAATCGGGAGCCGCGACGAAGGGGTGGGACAAGAAAACTCTATGGACCTCCCTAGATCACAGACAGTGTCACGGTTCGAGCAGCACCTCCGAGCACTGCATCATGCCTAGCCAGGGTCTGGCCACATCAGGAGGGGGGGCTCGCGCTTCCTGTTCTAGCTTCCTCACCAAGTGCATCACCCTTTCTTTGCCATGGCTAGAGCATTGAACCATCCAACTACCTAGAGTATAAGCAGTTTTCCTCCACATGACCTGCATCCCAAGCCAGGGGACATGATTGAAACATATATCATTACGATATTTCCATAGAGTCCAAAGGAGAGCAGAATGTAGCAAACAGTCCGCTGGATGACTTTTGTTATTAAACCACCAGGCTAGCATGTCATGAATGGACATTCCAGCGCGCTTTTTGGATATACCAAAAATCACTCTCCATAGCTCTATTGCAATGACACAGTTAAAAAATAGATGTTCAACAAATTCAGATTCGCCACAGAAAAGACAGGTAGTATCCTCTACATGTTGTCTTTTTTGCAGATTGTCTCTAGTTAGTAGTTTGTTTTTGGCCATAAGCCAAATAAAAATCTGAATCCTCAAGGGGACATTGATTTTCCAAATAACTGGCAGGTTACCCGGTCACACCCCCCTAAAATTAACAATGTTGTAGAAAGATTTAACAGTGTAAACACCCTTAGCTTCAAAATTCCAAAGGATGGTATCTTCCCCATCCTCCAAAACAACATTAATTATGTGACTAAATAGATCATTCCAATCAGCTAACAATTTTTGGTAAAAACACCTCCTAAAAGTAATTTTCAGATTAGTGCCATCCCAAACTTTACTGGTGGAAATATCATGGTGATTAGTAATAGTGTACAAGTACCAATATTGGGTATCGAGGGTGGTATGCCCAATCCAATGGTCTTCCCAAAATCTAACACTATTGCCATTCCCAACTATCTAGGAATATCCCATTCTAGTGGCTTTAGTAGCCCAAAGGATCCCTTTCCTAAAGGGGGATGCACCATTAGTAGGGCTAGTAAAAATGTTAGGACTACGAGTTCTATATTTGGCATCAATAACTTGCTTCCAAATCTTGCTCTCATCCAAGAAATATCTCTTAATCAAGGAAGCTAAGAGACAGAGATTCATGCTAGCAATATTAGGGATACCTAGGCCCCCATGTTGCTTTTGAAGGGTCACATTCCCCTAGGCAGCAAGGTGATGTTTATGGTGACCCTCATAGTCATCACAAAAACAATGAGCTAGTTGAGAGTTAATTAGTTTTATGGCCCATTTGGGAATTTAATAATCATCATAAGGTAGCCAGGAATAGTAGATATACATGTCTTCACTAATGTGAGTATCTTGCCAGAAGATAGTAATCTCCCTCTCCACCTAGTTCCTCTTTTGATAATTTTATCAATAGTAGGCTGGAGCTCACATTTTTTTAGTTTTTTGTGATGGAGGGGGGCACCTAAATATTTAACGGGAAACTCACTTAATTTGCAACCAAGGATTTGAGCAAATATATTAGCATCATCTCCAGTAACATTAATGGGCACTAGGTCACATTCGTGAAAATTAATTCTCATACCAAATAATTGCTCAAAGCAAGAAAGTAACCATTTAAGGTTTCTGGCATGAGATGTATTATTAGTCATAAAAAGTAAAGTGTCATCAGCATATTGCATAATAATGATGCCAGCTGGATTAGAACTAGGAAATAGTCCTTCCAGAATATTATTCCTAGAGGCTTTAATAAGGATCCTAGTAAAAACGCCAGCAACTAAATTGAAAAGCAGGGGGAATATGGGCACATATAGTTAATATGCTTTAGTTTTGTCCTAAGTATTATTGTACTTCCTTGATATCACTGCCTACTATTTTACTTCTTGAATGCTATATTTATGATAATGGTGTTGTTCTGATGCCACATGTTGGTTCCATCAGACTGCTTAATGTTCTCTATGCTTAATTACACATCGGCAAACTAGCATGTGGTTCTGCTGCTTTTTGTTCGTTTTACCCTACATTTTCTGATGCTAGCTATTACATCACTTCTCCGAGCCTTTGTTCATTACTTGTTTGTGTGTTCTTGATCTAACCAAGTTGCATGACTAATTTGATGCTTCTATTAATTATGTAGCTGCCAACCCCATCAAGCAAAATATTTGTTCTTTTGGGGCTGGCACCTTGAACAAGCATAAAAATAGAGGGAAGCGGATATATTGTCGTGTATGCACACACACCCTTCTTTCGTTACTTTAGATGAACCATTGTTGATCAATTCAGACTAGTGCATGCGATTAAAATTAATTTTACCTAAATAGAGGGTGCAGAATAAACTACAACAACTAGATATACAACCACGGGATGCTGGCGATATCTTCAAAGAACATTGCAACAGCAGCGAGGGTTCACCACAACATATGGTAAGCCAGTGTGTTTTAGTACATGTAAAATGTAATGCGAGTGGGCTGTTTTCTTGGCTTGTTCCCTCAACATGTAATCCTACATAATTACAAATAGTTCAGTTGTCTGCTTTGCTATATTGCTTGATTCCAATGCTTGTTTGTTGTTATGCTATACCTGAGTTGGCCAATATGTCAGAAGTGCCTGCTGTACTATCGTAAAGAAATGCATGCCTAGTTCATTTGAGTCCTTAACTTTTCCTCTGAACTTCATCACAAGACTGTCTTCATAGTTTATATGAGGCACACTGTTAAGTGCTTTATCAGATTATTTCAACTGCATAGATGCCTTGGCAACTTGAATATAGCGGTGGTACACTCCCTTCCAACTTTCATCTTACCATTTTAATTTCTTTTCGGCTGATGCTGCTTCGAACCATTTAAATATAGCTTGCCATGCTCGGCAATAATTCGTATGTCGTTTACCATGTAAGCTTACTGCCTGGATCATGCGATAACTATCTCTTACTTATGTCTAGCGGAAACCTTTGAGGATGCCGTTCACACTAGGACACAATGTACAACCCTAGAATCTATTTGTGGAAGAAGTGCGCCATCCATGTTACCAGATGGTAGCAGTTTAGAGGCAACACCGTCGGAGAGCAGTCTGAGCACAGATATTATAGTTCTTGAGGCTCTACTAGAGGCAGAAAGAGATGGTGTGGCTCCATGAATGAGGTAATCTTTATCTAGAGGCTGGAAATTATGGAATTAGCGGCACACATTATGCAAGCAACCCAAGAATTGGAGGAAGTAAGAATGTTGCATTTGAAGACGGAGGAGGTCCTGCTGTTTCTGCTATCTGAAGGCCAGGGTAATCCCGGTTCTTCGTTAGATACCAGTTGAAATTGTCGTTAGATTATTGTACATGCATGGTGTGTCATGTCTCTGAATGGATTATGTTGTAAGACCCCCTATGTTGTCCATGTGTTGTAATGATCCTAATTTTTTAGTCGAGGTAATCCTCAGTACTTGTATGATTGACATAAGGTGAACTGTTTTTCGTGTAAGCATATTGTATTGGATGAAATAACTGTTTGACTCAAAGTGTATCCAACCTACTTAATTCGAAGATCACGGCTAAATCATAATCATATATAAAGGTGGAATAAATCATTGTTGTGGTTTTGAAGAAATAAATAACAAAACATAGAATTATATGTGGATATTTGTAATCGAATACAAATTGGATTTGAATTTAGTCTGCCAGAGCCGAGGGCAAACGTGAATGCTATTTCTCCCAAGTTTTGAACGAAGCGGCTAAACACCCACTATAATTTGTTGGTTGCCCGAAGCAAGTGTTTGCGAGATGGAAATTACTGTCTACCCCTAACACTTACATCCTTATCGACCGGATTTACACTGATGTTGATAGGGGTAGACTAGTAACTTCAATCAAATGTGACACGACGGCCTCTGAGCCCATTCAGACACGGTGGGCGCCAAACGTGGGCGAAAAAACACATTTGATTCAAGCTCGTCCGAAAGACATGCGTCTCTCCCTCCATATCCCCATTCATACACGGTGGGCGGCAAAAAACTCTCCTCGTTCGAAATTGATGTAGGCTAATATTTTAAATAGGGGCATATGTGTAACTTCCCTCAGACGTGACACAACCGCTCTACCTGTCAGCCGCGTTCATACACCATGGGCGCCAACCGTGGGCGGCAAAACACCCTCCTCGCTCGAAATAGTTGCCGGCAAATATTTGGGAGATGCGAGACTACCGTCCTATCCCCAACCGACGCGATGTCCGAAATTTTAAACGGGGGATAAGATCGTAACTTTCCCACATTTCAAAGAAGCGCATCTCAAAGTTTGATATCCCCCCTCCCCTCCATTTCCCCATCCATACACCATCGGCGCCACGACAACCTCCCCACTGCGGCCAGCCTCCTCCGTCCGCCACCCCATCCTCCACCTTGCCGGAGCCGCTACCCCTACCCCGTCGTCCACTTCAAGAGATGAATGTCTCTCATCCACGGCACTGGACCAGGATACATTCATCGTGTCCTCTCGCTTCATCGGTGCCATCGTCCACCTTGCCATTGCCGCTCCTACGACCGCCCCATCCACGGCAATGGGATTTATCCACCGACCCGGGCGTCTATCGTCTAAAGTCTTCTTCCCCGCCGCCAACAGCCATCGCACTCGTAGCACCCTCAACGTATTAGCAGAGGCCTACGCCGTGTCGCAAGAGAGGTGGTACTCTTCCATACGTGCTTAAGTTATTGATCTCACCCAAAAAATAGATTGTAATTTGTTTACTGTACTTTTCTTGTCCGTAGCAAATCATAGTGGCTTACGTGTTGAAATGCGAATATGATATAATGCTCATATCACTAAAACAGAGAACATTTAATTGGTCACCTAATGTTCCTATATTCGTTTCGAAAAGCATGTGCGCCAGCCACTGGTGCAGCTATAGTTCCACTTTCCTGATTTTTCTCTTGATGCTTAGGGTTTTCCCCTTTTATCTACTCTACTATGATCTGCGTAGGTGCTTTCTGTCATACTAGCATTACTCCACCCTTCAATCTAAACAACACAACACTCAAAATTCGAAAGCTTAGTTGTTCAAATATGATTGTGATATGATAATGATATTAGTTAACAGACACATTTAATTGGTTAGCTAAAGGTCCCACTTGAGTTTCCAGATGCATGTCGCGACATATAGAGAGACAACAGAATTGCATTTCTTTGTCACTTGTTGACTGTACTTTCTTGTCCATACAAATTTTAGTTGTTATTTCAAAGCAAACATCGGTTGCTAACTACCCTTTGCGCGGTTTGCAGCTTCAGATCTACCATCCCACTGCCACGGTCAACACTGTACTCACCATGCTTATGGTTTTCCCATTTTATGATGACCATGATCAGCCTACGTGGTTCGTGTTGTAATAGCACTGCTCCACCCATCGAGCTAAACAAGCTTAGTTGTACAAATTCATATCTGATATTATGCTGATATTAGTAAAACTGAGAGATGTTTAATTGGTCAGCTAAATGTTCCTACTTTAGTTTCGAAATGCATGTGAGCCACATATGGAGAGACCGAAAAGAATAGTATTTCTCTATGCGCTCTTGTTCATCATGGGTGGCCAACCGACATTGTATTGAAAGACTTGTAATATCTTCAATCTGCTTGCTCTTATGCTCTTCTTTAAGATGATCCTCTTCTCTTGCGGTCGACTGTTCAGGTCGAGTTGTTCTCCCTTAGTATATTTTGAATCTGTCAGGTCAGGTTGACTTGTTCTTCTTTACTATATGTTGAAGCTGTCATCTGCGAAGTGTCATCACTTCTGGAGCTCTCATATATTGAGTAGTAGGCCACATTATATTAATGCACACCAAATTACAACATACATGGCATCTCTTAAAAGAGTTGCAGAGATAGCACAAAGGGGTTTACAGGGAGGCAGTATTCGATTAGAATCACTTCTGCATTACAAATATAATCTCACTTGTTTTCATGTTTTCATGCATGTCAGATATTGAACATTATCAAAATGAATATTAGAATGGGCGCATGAGAGGAATATTGCGGAACAATCCATTGGCTATCAAAATTGGCATGGTGGAGGATGGCCTATCTTATTCACCCATCAAGGTGCTTGCTCTAACTTGGCAAGGTTGTATTGGTCACACATATTTTGCATCTGACCTCTTGCATTACTTCTACTTTGTTACACCATCTGCTTAGTTTAAGCATCATATATGAGTATATGCCATACCTATCCATTTTCTGTACCTATTCCATGTGTTGTCATACTATGTTTTTCTAGTCAAATATTGTTCTTTCGTAATAGATGTCCAAAAGGAAGAAGGTGAGTGCACATCCTCAAGGAGTACAAACTAGGTATTTGGAGAAGGTAGTGATACCTTTTAAATCAGATAGATCAGCAGCCACAAAAAACACAGGTCCAACTATACCACACTTTACCCCTACTCCAGTGGCCAAACCCCTATTAGAACTGCTGGGAGCCCAGCGTCAGGTACTGTCAATTCAAAATTTGAACTCCTAAATTTCTGCATGTGACTTACCTTCTCTCTTGTATGAAAACTAATTTTAGATGAATTTCCTTGCTCAAAGGATTATACGATCTCACAACAATATTGGGCTCTCCATTGCTCTTGTCAGTACCTCTCTCCCTTTTGCTTTGTAAACGTTGTACTTAATTAATTGCATTTGATTATGTATCATCAGTCTGCACCTGAGCTTCATTATCCTCTGTTTCTTCCAGTATTATTTGATCTATATTTACTCTTTGCAAAATGTAGAGTAATGGCAACGCTTATAAAGAATTTTCTTTGGGGAATTTATTGAATTATCCTTCCATCAACATGAGAAGGGCTTTGTCCAGCCCGTGTTAACATGTAATGTAAGTTCATCCTTCTCAAGCCTTCAAACTTTGTTCTAGTATAGATTTGGATAGGCATCATTTCCTCAACTGCTGTTTGCTTTGCTGTTTACATCTGATTGGATGTTTGCAACAACTACCAGTTTCAAATTGTAGTTGTAAAAACATGTTCCTTATGCAGAACAGATCCATTTATTTTCTTATATAATTGTGAAACCTATTACGTGTCTCCTTGTTTCTCTTTCAGAGTCGTATCTCTTATGCCAGGCAGAACTTTAGGGAAGATAGTGAGCCAAACCATCTTGAGGACAGCGAGATGACCACAAGGTCCTGTCTTGATGAAGACAGTGAGTTGAAGCTACTCACCAACAGGTGTGAGACAACCTCTATGCAGCCGCTGCCTCAATTAGTTCTACTTCTTCAGTCTCAACTTAAAGCAGAAAGGATTGCTTCACCTCAGCCCGACTTGAAGTCAAAGATGTAATGAAGATGTCAGAGGACTGCCTTGCGCACCATCATGCCATACAGCTATGGGTGATGCATCTATCGTTGACACAACTGAGGTCTAATCAGCTTGTTTGGCTGTTTGGGGGCCCGACCTGGCTAGGCCTAGTGCCTTCTGAAGTGCTCTCAGTTTTGTATATTCTTTTGTCAACGTGTTTATTTGCACTGTTGGCGAACTTTGATGCCTAGTGGATGTAATATGTGTAATAGCCGTGATAGCCTAGCGCAAGTTTGCTGCTTATTTATTTCCTTGTTGTCTTGTTTATTTGTTTGCTTGTAGTCAGTGTAGTTCTTTTTCCGCGGTTTCCTAGTGGCCGCAATAACCTATTTTTTAAAACTAAGCCACAATAACCGTGGGCTACATATTTACTGTAGTGACACTGGCCCTCCTACGGGCCATAGAAACAATGGGCCTTCTACGGTCGGTAGAAACAATGGGCCTTCTACGGGCCGTAGAAACAACGGGCCTTCTACGGGACGTATCATCAATGGGACTTATACGGGTCGTATGATCGATTGGCCAAACATGGGCCAAAAACAGACCGCATTATGGCCATAAACAGGCTAGAGTTGGAGTCGTCTGTTCATGGGCCGACGAGAACGGGCCGTCGTTAATAGGCCGTATTTGATGACGCTATGAAAACGGCCCAACGTATTTACGGGCCACAAATGGGCCGACTGTAACGACGGCTGAATTTGTCCCACAAGTAGAAAATGGCAGTAATGGGCCGTAAGTAACCGAATACTGGAAATGAGCCCAAGAATAAATGGGCCCTGAGAAGGCCGAAAGATAACATGGGCTGCAAACGGCCCAATGGATTAATGGGCCGTTAATGGGTATAAAGTGATACACTGTTCATTACGGGCCAGTTTTACCACGGGCCGTTAAAGAGTTATAAAGGGCCTCATATGGGTCGAAAGACGTCATGGGCCATACATGGGCCGAAAGTTAAAACAGACTGGAATTACATTGGATGGCCCAGATGACGCTACTGGGCCTAATTCGGATAGGCCATAAACGGGCCCTGGGTTAGTGGGCTGTAAATGGGCTATATGCAAACAGGTCGTTAACAGGCTTGACGTGGGCCGGCCCGCCACCTTTTGACCAAGTCAAACAGGCCGCCTTTTCACAGGAATGGGCCTCTATTGTGTCGTGCCACGTGTCGACGTATCATAGGTGCTTTGGGTCCAATGAGTGGATGACATCTGTCCCAACGGTGAGCCGACACGTGTTTCCTCCAGCCAATGATGATTTTACACGTGGAAAATCCCCATTGGTCTGGGCTGTTAGCGGGTTATCGGATCCAAAATCGGACCCGATAGCTTAACGACATTCCGTTATGGTGGATGCCACGTGTCGGTCACCCTTGACAAAAGAATTTCTGTGACGCGCGATTTATCGTCATGGAAGTGGACACTTCCGTGGTGATAATTTTGGTAATGTCAACACTTCTACGACAGCACAGGTATGACTGTCTTGATATTATCATAAAATCGGCATGGATGATGTACATGCATGACAGAAAACGTGACCTAGTGCGACAAACACGTATCATCATGGAAGTGTATTTTTTTGTGGTGTATCATCAAGACTAGAAGAACACGCCTTTATAAAGCAATATTTTTAGCATGCATCCTAGCGGTTCTTTTTTTGCACTCATAAATGGAAATTCTCATGGCTTTGAGAGACTCATTGATATCATGCTTAGGTGGGATAGATCTAAATTTCAAAGAATCAACATCAAGAGAAATTCTATCCACGTTCCTAGCCAACTCATCAATCTTAGACAATTTTTCTTCAATCAAAGCATTGAAACTCTTTTGCAAACTAATCAATTCTTTAATACTAGATTCAAAATCAGAGGGCATCTTATTATTAATTTCATAAGAATTGTTGTAGGAATTACCATAATTATTAGAGGAATTACTAGGATACGGCCTAGGATTAAAGTTTCCTCTATACGCGTTGTTACCGAAATTGTCCCTACCAATAAAATTCACATCCATAGATTCATTATTATTCTCAATAAAAGTAGACAAAGGCATATCATTAGGATCAGAATAAACACTCTTATTAGCAAACAATTTCGTAAGTTCATCCATCTTTCCACTCAAAAGATTAATTTCTTCTATAGCATGAACCTTTTTACTAGTAGATCTTTCGGTGTGCCATTGAGAATAATTAACCATAATATTATCTAGGAGTTTGGTAGCTTCTCCTATAGTGATTTCCATAAAAGTGCCTCCCGCGGCCAAATATAAAAGATTTCTAGAATCAAAATTCAATCCAGCATAAAAAATTGGATGATCATCCATAAATTCAAACCATGAGTAGGGCAATTGCAAATCATTAATTTCATCCTCTCCCAAGATTGTGCAACATGCTCATGATCTAGTTGCTTAAAGTTCATTATATTGTTTCTAAGAGAGATGATCTTAGCGGGAGGAAAATACTTAGAGATAAAAGCATCTTTGCACTTATTTCAAGAATCAGTACTATTTTTAGGCAAAGAAGAAAACGAAGTTTTAGCTTGATCTCTAAGCGAAAACGAGAATAACTTCAATTTAACAATATCATTATCCACATCTTTCTTCTTTTGCATATCACACAAATCAACAAAGTTGATTAGATAGGTAGCGGCATCTTCACTAGGAAGGCCAGAAAACGGATCTTTCATGACAAGATTCAGCAAAGCAGTATTAATTTCACAAGATTCAACATCGGTAAGGGGAGCAATCAGAGTGCTAATAAAATCATTATTGTTGGTATTGGAAAAATCACACAATTTAGTATTATCTTGATCCATCGTGACAAACAATCCAACACATAAGCACACAAGAAGCGAGCAAAAAAGAGGTGAACGGAAAAGATGGCGACTAAAACGACAAGGGTGAAGTGGTGGAGACGAAAACGAGAGGCAAATGGCAAATAATGTAATGCGAGGGATAAGAGTTTGTGATGGGTACTTGGTATGTCTTGACTTGTTCATAGATCTCCCCGGCAACGGTGCCAGAAATGGCTTGTTGACGGGAGATCAAATCTTGACTTGACTTGGTGCAGCCTCCCTGGCAACGGCGCCAGAAATCCTTCTTGCTACCTCTTGAGCACTGTGTTGGTTTTCCCTTGAAGAGGAAAGGGTGATGCAGCCAAGCAGCGTAAGTATTTCCCTATGTTTTTGAGAACCAAGGTATCAATCAAGTAGGAGACTAAACGCAAGTCACCTCGCACCTACACAAACAAATAAGAACCTCGCAACCAACTTGATAAAGGGGTTGTCAATCCCTTCACGGTCACTTACGAGAGTGACATCTGATAGAGATAATAAGATAAATATGTTTGGTATTTTTATGATAGAGATTGGAAAATAAAGATTGCAAAGTAAATTAGATTGAAAACTTATATGATGGAAAATAGACCTGGGGGCCATAGGTTTCACTAGTGGCTTCTCTCAAGACAGCATAAGTATTACAATGGGTAAACAAATTACTGTCGAGCAATTGATAGAAAAGTGCATAATTATGAGAATATCCAGGCATGATCATGTATATAGGCATCACGTCTGTGACAAGTAGACCGAAACGATTCTGCATCTACTACTATTACTCCACACAGCGACCGCTATCTAGCATGCATCTAGAGTATTAAGTTCATAAGAACAGAGTAACGCGTTAGGCAAGATGACATGATGTAGAGGGATAAACTCAAGCAATATGATATAAGCCCCATCTTTTTATCCTCGATGGCAACAATACAATACATGCCTTGCTGCCCCTGCTGTCACTGGGAAAGGACACCGCAAGATTGAACCCAAAGCTAAGCACTTCTCCCATTGCAAGAAAGATCGATCTAGTAGGCCAAACGAAACTGATAATTTGAAAAGACTTGCAAAGATAACAAATCATACATAAAAGATTTCAGAGAAGAATCAAATATTGTTCATAGATAATCTTGATCATAAACCCACAATTCATCGGATCTCGACAAACACACCACAAAAAGAATTACATTGAATAGATCTCCAAGAAGATCAAGGAGAACTTTGTACTGAGATCCAAAGAGAGAGAAGAAGCCATCGAGCTAATAACTATGGACCCGAAGGTCTGTGGTAAACTACTCACACATCATCGCAGAGGCTATGGTGTGGATGTAGAAGCCCTCCATGATCGATTCTCCCTCCGGTGGAGCTCCGGAAAAAGCCCCAAGATGGGATCTCTTGGGTACAGAAGGTTGCGGCGGTGGAAATAGTGTTTCGTGGTGCACCTGGATGTTTTCAGGGTATGTGGATATATATAGGAGGAAGAAGTAGGTCGGTGGAGTTGTGAGGGGCCCACGAGGGTGGGGGCGCGCCTCCCTGCCTCATGGCCTCCTCGCTCCTTTCTTGACGTCTACTCCAAGTCCCCTGGATCATGTTTGTTCCAAAAATAACTCTCTCGAAGGTTTCATTAAGTTTGGATTCCGTTTGATATTCCTTTTTTACGAAAAACTGAAATAGGCAAAAAAAACAACAATTTGCACTGGGCCTTGGGTTAGTAGGTTAGTCCCAAAAATAATATAGAAGTGTATAATAAAGCCCATTAAACATCCAAAACAAATAATATAATAGCATGGAACAATAAAAAATTATAGATACGTTGGAGACGTATCAAGGTCTTGAAAAATTTGAGGATCAACTCTGTTCTCATATAAATCATTCAAGTCAAAATTCATAGTGTCACCACTTGACTGTCCTAGTATTTTTTTAAAAGCCTCCCAAAGTATAGCAGCCTTGCCTTCATGGTCAGTGATTTCCACTTGTTCATCATTTACCAACATTGCAATCTTATTATGTCTATGGTTTATTGATGCCTTATTGTGGAAGTATTTAGTGTTCTCATCACCAAACTTAACACCTTTATTTTTTTCCCTTTGTTTCCAATAGGTCTTCTGATTATTAAGCACCACCAACAGATACTCTTTTAACAAAGTCCTGCAATTTGCCTCTGATAACCCACAAGTATAGGGGATCGCAACAATTTTTGAGGGTAGAGTATTCAACCCAAACTTATTGATTCGACACAAGGGGAGCCAAAGAATATTCTCAAGTATTAGCAGATAAGTTGTCAATTCAACCACACCTAGAAACTTAATATCTGCAGCAAGGTATTCAGTAGCAAAGTAATATGATAATAGTGGTAACAGTAGCAAAGTAATATTTTTGGGTTTTGTAGGGATTGTAATAGTAGCATCGGAAAAGTAAATAAGCGAAGAACAATATAGGAAAAGCACGTAGGCATTGGATAGGTGATGGAGAATTATGTCGGATGCTATCGATCATGCAACAGTTATAACATAGGGTGACACAAAACTAGCTCCAGTTCATCAATGTAATGTAGGCATGTATTCCGAATATATTCATACGTGCTTATGGAAAAGAACTTGCATGACATCTTTTGTCCTACCCTCCCATGGCAGCGGGGTCCTATCGGAAACTAAGGGTTATTATGGCCTCCTTTTAATAGAGTACCGGAATAAAGCATTAACACAAAGTGAATACATGAACTCCTCAAACTACGGTCATCACCGGTAATGGTCCCGATTATTGTCACATCGAGGTTAACGGATCATAACACATAATAGGTGACTATAGACTTGCAAAGATAGGATGAAGAACTCACATATATTCATGAAAACACAATAGGTTCAGATCTGAAATCATGGCACCTGGGCCCTAGGACAAGCATTGAGGATAGCAAAGTCATAGCAACATACATCTCAGAACATAATGGATACAAGGGATCAAACCCTAACAAAACTAACTCGATTACATGATAAATCTCATCCAACCCATCACCGTCCAGCAAGCCTACGATGGAATTACTCACGCACGATGGTGAGCATCATGAAATTGGTGATGGAGGAAGGTTGATGATGACGATGGCGACGGATTCCCCTCTCCGGAGCCCCGAACGGACTCCCGATCAGCCCTCCCGAGAGAGTTTAGGGCTTGGTGGCGGCTCCGTATTGTAAAACGCGATGAATCCTTCTCTATGATTTTTTTCACCCGAACACGAATATATGGAGTTGGAGTTGAAGTCGGTGGACCGTCAGGGGGCCCACGAGGCAGGGGGGCGCGCCCGGGGGGGGGGTAGGCGTGCCCCCACCCTCGTGGACAGGGTGTGGGCCCCCTGACATGGATTCTTCTTCCAGTATTTTTTATATATTCCAAAAATAATCTCCGTTGATTTTCAGGTCATTCCGAGAACTTTTATTTCTATACAAAAATAACACCATGGCAATTCTGCTGAAAACAACGTCAGTCCGGGTTAGTTCCATTCAAATCATGCAAGTTAGAGTCCAAAACAAGGGAAAAAGTGTTTGGAAAAGTAGATACGACGGAGACGTATCAACTCCTGCAAGATTAAACCTTTGCTTGTCCTCAAGCAATTTAGTAGATAAACTGAAAGTAATAAATAAAAACTTTTACAAACTCTGTTTGCTCTTGTTGTTGTAAATATGTAAAGCCAGCATTCAGGTTTTTAGCAAAGATTATGAACTAACCATATTCACAATAACATTTAGGTCTCATGTTTACTCATATCAATGGCATAACCAGCTAGCGAGCAATAATAACAAATCTCGGATGACAACACTTTCTCAAAACAATCATGATATGATATAACAAGATGGTATCTCGCTAGCCCTTTTTGAGACCGCAAAACATAAATGGAGAGCACCTTTAAGGATCAAGGACTGACTAGACATTGTAATTCATGGTAAAATGACAGCGGTGCTCTCCAACTGGTGCTTTTTAATAAGAGGATGATGACTCAACATAAAAGTAAATAGATAATCCCTTCACAGAGGGAAGCAGGGATTTGTAGAGGTGCCAGAGCTCGGTTTTCAAATAGATATGAATAATATTTTGAGCGTACACTTTCATTGTCAACATAACAACCGAGAGATCTCGATATCTTCCATGCTACACACATTATAGACAGTTCCCAAGAAGAATGGTAAAGTTGTACCCCGCCCCCCACCACCAACAAGCATCAATCCATGGCTCGCCCGAAATAATGGGTGCCTGCAACTAACAACAATCCTGGGGGAGTTTTGTTTGCAATTATTTTGATTTGATTTGAGCATGGGACCGGGCATCCCGGTGACCAGCCATTTTCTCGTGAATGAGGAGCGGAGTCCACTCCTCTTGAGAATAACCCGCCTAGCATGGAGGATACAGACATCCCTAGTTGATATGTGAGCTATTCGAGCATACAAAACAGAATGTTTATTTGAATGTTTAGAGTTTGGAACATACAAATTTACTTGGAACGGCAGGTAGATACCGTATATAGGTAGGTATGGTGGACTCATATGGAATAACTTTGGGGTTTATGGAATTGGATGCACAAGCAGTATTCCCGCTTAGTACAAGTGAAGGCTAGAAAAATACTGGGAAGCGACCAGCTAGAGAGCGACAACAGTCATGAACATGCATTAAAATCAATCAACACCGAATGCAAGCATGAGTAGGATATAATGCACCATGAACATAAATATCGTGGAGGCTATGTTGATTTTGTTTCAACTACATGCGTGAACATGTGCCAAGTCAAGCCACTCAAATCGTTCAAAGGAGGATACCACCCTATCATACCACATCACAACCATTTTAATTTCATGTTGGCACGCAAGGTAAACCATTATAAACCCCTAGTTAATTAAGCATGGCATAAGCAACTATAATCTCTAATTGTCATTGCAAATATGTTTCTTCCATAATAGGATGAACCAGGAACGATGAACTAATCATATTTACAAAAACAACAGAGGTCGAGTTCATACCAGCTTTCCTCATCTCAATAAGTTCATCATATAATCATCATTATTGCCTTTCACTTGCACGACCGAATAGTGTGGATAATAATAATAGTGCACGTGCATTGGACTAAGATGGAATCTGCAAGCATTCAATTCAAGAGAGAAGACAAGGTAATATGGGCTCTTTGATAGATCAACAATAATGCATACAAGAGCCACTCAACATTTTCATCATGGTCTTCTCCTCTCGACCCCCAAAGGAAAGAAAAGAAACAAAACTATTTACACGGGAAAGCTCCCAACAAGCAAAAGAAGAATGAGAAGTCTTTTGGGTTTTTTTTAATTACTACTACTATAGGCATGTAAAGTAAACTAACTAAAAGCTACAACTTATTTTTTTTCTTAAGGTTTTTCAAACACACAAGAAGAAAGCGAGAAAAGAAAATAAAATAGCATGGATGATACAATGAAAAAGTATGAGCACCGACAACTGGCATGAGTGTATGAGCATGAACGTAATGTCGGTGAGAGATACGTACTCCCCCAAGATTAGGCTTTTGGCCTAAGTTGGTCTATGCCCATGGATGGCCTGGTGGATATCCGAAGTTGAAGCTGGGGTCGTATTGAGATGCATCAGCTACTGCCTGAAGAGTTGCAGCTTGGAGGCGGGCTGCCTCCATCCTCCTCTCGTACTCGGTCACCTCCTCCCTGGTTATAACATATCTCCCTTTTGCCTAAAAGTCAAAGAAAGTAGGAGCAGGGAGAGGGACGTGATAGGTGTGTCATCTGTCAAAGATTAGTCGGTACTAGAGGAACTGATTGTTCCTCTCAATAAACTGATCACGAGCCATGGCATTATAATATAAATAAGCAGGAGGCAACTCAAGATCATCTCCATGTATGGGTATCTCCAGAAAATCAGCTAAACGGGTTGCATAAATTCCACCAAAGAACTCTCCATCAATACTATTATTATGCAACCTACGTGCAAGAATGGCCCCCAAGTTATATTGTCTATCTCCTAATACAGCACTCTTGAGAAGACTAATATCAGGAGCACACATGTGACACGCCTCATCCTTACCATTTATGCATCTACCTATAAAGAGAGCAAAATAATGTATAGCAGGAAAATGAATGCTCCCTATGGTAGCTTGCGTGATTTCTCTAGATTCCCCCATAGTTATACTAGCCAGGAAGTCTCTATATTCAGATTTGCGAGGTTCACTAACATTACCTCATTGTGGGAGTTTACAAGCAGTGTTAAATCTTCTAAGTCCATGGTATAAGATTTATCATAAAGATCAAATAGGATAGTTTGAGAATTGTGTGATGATGAAAATTTAAACCTTCTCACAAATGAATCAGTGAGGTAGTAGTACTGACGGCACTTATCTGCCACGAAGCTCTCAAGATCGGCGTTACACACATATGCTTCAAATTCCTCCTTAATTCTTGCCCGAACCATGAAGTCCTCTGACGGCCATTCACAAGGCCGCACTTGAGCATCTCTTGGTAGTTCATTGTCCGGCTCACGTATTGCGGGCATGGGTCCTTGCTTCCTTGAGGAACCACCTTGGTAAATTTTACTAAACATATTTCTTCCTCTGAAAAATTTCTGAAATTTTTAGTAACTTAAAATAAAAGTGAACCAAACTCAACAAAATTGATAGCAACTACTCCTACAAGTGCCTAGGGGATATATCATGCATTAAAACTACTTTTGACCATATATATTTGACATGCAAGCTCAAGAACAAGGTCACCTAAGCAGCAAAAATTTGCAATGAATAAAGCACTAGAACAAAAACTAATTGGACCATTGGAGGAGTCACATACCAAAGAACAATCCCCCAAAGAAGTTTTGTGAATGGAGCTTTGAGCAAGGAGATCGAAAATGGCAGCAAGATGAGCAACCACTCGGGTTTGAGCTGGCTGGTGAATTTTTTGGGAGGAAGGAGTGTGTGGTGGCTGGAATAAGTGGAGGGGACCCACATGGGGTCCACGAGACAGGGGGCACGCCCTGCACCCTCATGGGCACGTGGCTGCTCCCCCTGCTGTGTTTTCAGTGCCAGATATTCTAAAATATTCTAGAAAAAAACATATTTAAATTTAAGGGCATTTGGAGAACTTTTATTTTCGGGGTATTTTTTATTGCATGGATAATTCAGAAAACAGACAGAAAATACTATTTTTTTCTTTATTTAATATAAATAATAGAAAGTAAAAAGAGGGTACAGAGAGTTGTGTTTTCTAAATTCATCCATCTGATGCTCATCAAAAGGAATCCACTAATAAGGTTAATCAGGTCTTGTTAACAAACTCATTTCGAATAACATGAAACTGGAGAATTATCAAATAACACTAGGTTACCTCAACGGGGATAAGAACATCCCCAACAATAAGCATATCATATTTATTCTTTAGTAGGAAGAGGAAATTCAAAACCTCCAATAGCAATTGTTGAAATTTTTCCAATAGAATTGATACTGTGGACTTGAGGTTGTTTCCTCGGAAAGTGTACCATATGCTCATTACCATTAACATGAAAAGTGACATTGCCTTTGTTGCAATCAATAACAGCCCCTACAGTATTCAAAAAGGGTCTACTAAGGATAATCGACATACTATCGTCCTCGGGAATATCAAGAATAACAAAGTCCGTTAAAATAGTAACGTTTGCAACCACAACAGGAACATCCTCACAAATACCGACAGGTATAGCAGTTGATTTATCAGCCATTTGTAAAGATATTTCAGTAGGTGTCAACTTATTCAAATCAAGTCTGTGATATAAAGACAGAGGCATAACACTAACACCAGCTCCAAGATCACATAAAGCAATTTTAAAATAGTTTCTTTTAATGGAGCATGGCATAATTGGTACTCCTGGATCTCCAACTTTCTTTTATTAGTAATAATTTCTTTCATGTACTTGGCGTAAGGATTCATTTTATGCATATCAATCAAATGCATACGCAAAAAGATAGGTCTAATCATTTCAGCAAAGCGCTCAAAATCCTCAACATCTTTTTTCTTGGATGGTTTAGGAGGAAAAGGCATGGGTTTCTGAACCCATGGTTCTCTTTCTTTACCATGCTTCCTAGCAATGAAGTCTCTCTTATCATAACGTTGATTCTTTGATTGTGGGTTATCAAGATCAACAACAGGTTCAATCTCTACATCATTATCATTGCTAGGTTGAGCATCAACATGAACATCATCATTAACATTATCACTAGGTTCATGTTCGTTACCAGATTGTGTTTCAGCATCAGAAATAAAAGTATTATTAGGATTCTCAGGTGTGTCAATAACAGGTTCACTAGAAGTATGCAAAGTCCTATCATTTTTCTTCTTCTTCCTTTTAGACGGACTAGGTGTATCAATATTAGTTCTCTGATAATCTTGCTCAATTCCTTTTAGGATGGCCCTCAGGATACAAAGGTTCCTAAGTCATTTTACCGCCGCTAGTCACAACTCTAACAACATTATCATTCTTCTTATTATTTAATTCATTGAGCAAATCATTTTGAGCTTTAAGTACTTGTTCTACTTGAGTGGTAACCATAGAAGCATGTTTACTAATAAGTTTAAGTTAACCTTTAACATTAGCCATATAATCACCCAAGTGTTCAAGCATATCAGCATTGTGTTTCAATTGTTCTACCAACATAAGCATTGAAGTTTTATTGTTTAACCATAAAGTCATCAAACTCATCCAACCATGGGCTAGCAAACTTAGTAAATGGGATTTCACATTTATCGAATCTATAGAGAGAATTTACCTTTACTACCTGTGTCGGGTTATCGAGACCATGTATTTCTTCAATAGGTGGTAAATTCTTAACATCTTCTGTTTTAATACCTTTTTCTTTCATAGGTTTTTTTTGCCTCTTGCATATCTTCAGGACTAGGAAATAGAATACCCCTTTTCTTCGGAGTTGGCTTAGGAGTTGGTTCAGGAAGTGTCCAATTGTTTTCATTAGTCAACATATTATTCAATAGCAATTCAGCTTGATCAACAGTTCTTTCCCTGAAAACACAACCAACACAACTATCCAGGTAATCTCTGGAAGCATCGGTTAGTCCATTATAAAAGATATCAAGTATTTCATGTTTCTTAAGAGGATGATCAGGCAAAGCATTAAGCAATCGGAGAAGCCTCCCCCAAGCTTGTGGGAGACTCTCTTCTTCAATTTGCACAAAATTATATATTTCCCTTAAAGCAGCTTGTTTCTTATGAGCGGGGAAATATTTAGCAGAGAAGTAATAAATCATATCCTGGGGACTACGCACACAACCAGGATCAAGAGAGTTAAACCATGTCTTAGCATCACCCTTTATGAGAATGGAAAAACTTAAGGATAAAGTAATAGCGAGTTTTCTCATCATGTGTAAAGAGGGTGGCTATATCATTTAATTTAGTAAGATGTGCCACAATAGTTTCAGATTCATAGCCATAGAAAGGATCAGATTCAACCAAAGTAATTATCTCAGGATCGATAGAGAAATCATAATCCTTATCAGTAATAAAGATAGGTGAAGTAGCAAAAGCAGGGTCATATTTCATTCTAGCATTCAAAGACTTTTCTTTAAGCTTAGCTAATAATTTCTTAAGATCAGATCTATCATTGCAAGCTAAGATGTCTCTAGCAGTTTCTTCATCCATAACATAACCCTCGGGAACAATAGGCAGTTCATATCTAGGGGGAGAATCTTCATCATCACTTTCATCAATATTATCAGTTTCAATAATTTCATTCTCTCTAGCCCTAGCAAGTTGTTCATCAAGAAATTCACCTAGAGGCACAGTAGTATCAAGCATAGAAGTAGTTTCATCATAAGTATCATGCAAAGCAGAAGTAGCATCATCAATAACATGTGACCTATCGGAATCAATAGCATGTGTAGGTGTCGCAAGTTTACTCAAAACAGAAGGTGAATCAAGTGCAGAGCTAGATGGCAGTTCCTTACCTCCCCTCTTAGTTGAGGGAAAATCTTGGTTCTTTGATATTTCAAGTTCTTCATAGTGATCAGCAGATATAAATCCCAAGTGACTCAAAGAATAGAGCTATGCTCCTCGGCAATGGCGCCATAAAATAGTCTTGATAACCCACAAGTATAGGGGATCGCAACTATTTTCGAGGGTAGAGTATTCAACCCAAATTTATTGATTCGACACAAGGGGAGCCAAAGAATATTCTCAAGTATTAGCAATTGAGTTGTCAATTCAACCACACATGGAAACTTAATATCTGCAGCAAGGTATTTAGTAGCAAAGTAATATGATAATAGTGGTAACAGTAGCAAAGTAATATTTTTGGGTTTTGTAGGGATTGTAATAGTAGCAACGAAAAAGTAAATAAGCGAAGAACAATATAGGAAAAGCTCGTAGGCATTGGATCGGTGATGGAGAATTATGTCAGATGCGACCGATCATGCAACAGTTATAACATAGGGTGATAAAGAACTAGCTCCATTTCATCCATGTAATGTAGGCATGTATTCCGAATATAGTCATACGTGCTTATGGAAAAGAACTTGCATGACATCTTTTGTCCTACCCTCCCATGGCAGCGGGGTCCTATCAGAAACTAAGGGATATTAAGGCCTCCTTTTAATAGAGTACCGGAACAAAGCATTAACACATAGTGAATACATGAACTCCTCAAACTACGGTCATCACCGGAAATGGTCCCGATTATTGTCACTTCGGGGTTAACGGATCATAACACATAATAGGTGACTATAGACTTGCAAGATAGGATCAAGAACTCACATATATTCATGAACACATAATAGGTTTAGATCCAAAATCATGGCACTCGGGCCCTAATGACAAGCATTAAGCATAGCAAAGTCATAGCAACATCAATCTTAGAACATAGTGGATACTAGGGATCAAACCCTGACAAAACTAACTCGATTACATGATCAATCTCATCCAACCCATCACCGTCCAGCAAGCCTACCATGGAATTACTCACGCACAGCGGTGAGCATCATGAAATTGGTGATGGAGGAAGGTTGATGATGATGATGGCGACGGATTCTCCTCTCCGGAGCCCCGAACGGACTCCAGATGAGCCCTCCCAAGAGAGTTTAGGGCTTGGCGGCGGCTCCGTATCGTAAAACGCGATAAATACTTCTCTCTGATTTTTTTCTCCCCGGACACGAATATATAGAGTTGGATTTGAGGTCGGTGGAGCGTCAGGGGGCCCACGAGGCAGGGGGCGCACCCAGGGGGGTAGGCACGCCCCCACCCTCGTGGATAGAGTGTGGGCCCCTTGACGTGGATTCTTCTTCCAGTATTTTTTATATATTCCAAAAATAATCTCCATTGATTTTCAAGTCATTCCGAGAACTTTTATTTATGCACAAAAATAACACCATGGCAATTCTGCTGAAAACAGCATTAGCCCGGGTTAGTTCCATTCAAATCATGCAAGTTAGAGTCCAAAACAAGGGCAAAAGTGTTTGGAAAAGTGGATACGACGGAGACGTATCAGCCTCAAACAGAGTTAAATCTCTAAATTTCTCAATCATATCCCAAAGGAAAATACAAGCATTTAGCTCATCAATCTGCTTTTTTAGACAAGATAGGCTCTTGGCCCACAGTTTCAGTGCTCTCCTTAAATTCTTGAATTTGGCATTAATTTTCTTAGCAGGATCAGTGAAGCCCACTGGAATATTCCATGCAGTTTGAATAATTTCCTTGAAAGAGTTGTGTTTCAGCCGGTAATTTTCAAACCTGAATACCTTATACTTGGGAATCCTTGTTCCAATTTTGATCATACATGGAATGTGATCAGAAATTGGTTTGGCTAGAGGAAGGGTAGTAGAATCAGGGAATGAAGTCATCCAAGCTACACATGTAAATATCCAATCTAAATTTTTCATAAGTGGACTATCCTGCATGTTACTCCAACTATATTGCCTACCTTTTAAGGGCAGTTCCACCAGCCCCAGATTACTAATAGCCTCATTGAACATAAGCATTTGGTTGACATCCCCTCCTGGTTTATTCCTATCATCAGGAGATCTGATAAAATTGAAATCCCCCATGATTATCCATTCAGTCTCATTATGCATTTGTATATAATTTAACCAATCTATGAATTCCAGTTTATCTTCATGGTTGCAAGGACCATATATATTAGTGAGCACTCAGGAGTGACAAGAGCTATTGCAAGTAAACTGTGCTGTGAGAGAGAACTCATTTTGAAATATCATTTCACCATTGAAGAGGGCTCCATTCCAAGCTGTCAAAATACCATCAGAGGCCCCAATTGAGGGAAGGAATTCAAACTTGTTAAATCTTTGAGGGCAGAAATTGTGTAAGTAGGCAAGATCAAAAAATTCTATTTTAGTTTCTTGAATGCAAACAATACAGGCTGCACTCTCCTTAATTTTTTGCCTGATAGCCAACCATTTATCTGATGAATTAATACCCCTGACATTCCAATTCAGTATATTCCATGATCTGTTGTTATTCATTAACACAAATGATCAGATTGTAATTAAGCACCAAGTGCCATCCCTTGGTGTTCATCCTTGTATTAGTCAACTGTACAGACCCAGAAGAAACTTCCTTCCTCCACATATCAAGAGCAAAACAACCACAAGCATGAACATGAGCATTTTCCCAGGTTCTCAAAATACATTTGTCCCACTGAACCCACATACCACAGTCATGAGTACACACATAAAGTAGACCAGATCTCTTATCACTAACCAAAATGGGGCATAGAGTACAAAATCCATTTATATTACATATAGAACTAGAATTAGCCACATCCACCCTACAAAGCTTTAGCAGGAAATTATGAAACTGTCTTGTGGGCTTGGAGTTGTGTTGTGTTATCATGATTACACAGCATGAGGTTGGTCAGCATCTCCAGTGGCCTTGGGTACCTTGGCCATCTCCTCCTGTCCTTTTTTCTTGAGTTTCTTGGACAACTTCTCATGTGCTTCCTCCTCAAAGACCTTGCAGAAACTCTTTGTCAGATTTTTGACAACTTTATTATGAATTGTTGGAGGAATAGCATTACAAGGTAGAAAGGATTGAACAACACAAGAATTCCTCCTATAACCATTGTTATCTTTTTTTAATCCTGTCACTTCTTCTTACTTCAGTTTCCACAAGAGGTTCTTCTTCCCTTCTCTTCCTTGAAACTACTTCCCCAAGTGGCAGTGTGATTACTTTATTTGGGGACACCTGTTGCAGTGGGCTCCCAGTGCCACTAGAAGAAAGAGTAGCTGAGCTAATTCCCTCATTCTCCTTGCCATTTCCCTGCAGAATTTCCTTACAACTTGGAGCCTAAGAAGTGGAGCAGTTATCAGGTATGTGAAACGTAAAAGTCTCTTCAGTAGAGCCATTAACAGTCAACAAAGTCCATAGTTTAGATTTCAACAAGTGCATAATCCAGCCAAACTTATCAGGAGTTAAAAGGAGATGTTATGAAGTTGAACCAACTTACTGGAATTTTAATCTTAATAGTGTTGACTGCCCCCTGAGTGACTGGAGCAAAATGTTAAATCCACAGGTCCAAACCTTCTTCAGAGATTAAATGAGAGCCATCAATAATATCCATATCATGTGATTCAGCAATTTTTTGAATATCATAAGAATTTGAAGAACAAGTGGCAGACTGAGGGCCAAAAGTACCTTTCTTGTTACCACCTGAAGATTTTCCCATCATGAGGGAAGGTTCCATGGGGACATTCTCCTTTCCTTTAATAGAAGACATGTCCACCTCTTTTCGTGCAACAGTACTCTTAGTGCCCTTCACTACAATATTATCTTTCTCATTGTCAGCAGCTCCTTCCAAAGCAAATTCTTGAGCTGCAGAGCTTCCAGCAACTATAGTGGTATTACTAGTGTTGTTCCAACTGTGGTTCACAACAGCAACGTGCATGTGGGTATTTTGGTGTTCAACCACCTGTGGTTGAACCACTGGAACTGGAGCCTGCTGAGGCAACACAGGTGGAGGAGCCAGAATCTCTAGGGGCTGAGGGTTTGGCACTTGCATGTTTAAGTTCTCCTCCCCAATTCTAGTAAAACCCTGATCCACATGCTCTGGGTCTTCCTGGTAAGCCAAAGCAATGTTGTGCAGTCCCATTCCCAAAAGAGGAGCATGTGCACCTTGATTCACCTCCTCAGAAGCAGAATGTGTGAGAGATAAGAGTCCATCGGACAAAGAAACATTAGTTGTGATGCTACTGTTAGGAGCACCATCTTCAGGTACCACAAGGATCTCCAACTGTTGCTGCACCGAAGCAGGAGGATTTGGCTATGGAAAAGCCCAATGATGATTTTTCTCCTGCTCATCCCACTCATCCCATTCAACATTGTTAACTTGATCATTGTTCAAAGGCATAGGTTGGAACCCAGGGAAATCATTGGCATGTTGTTGGACTGGATGTGGGTTCACCCCTGGAGGAGGAATTGGGTCCTCATCAGCAGGACCTCCCCCAATCATTTCTTCCCACAACACTTCAATAGAGGAGGTCCAAGATTCTTCCTCAAAACTTTCTCCCTCACACCACCTAATGCTTTTGGGCACATCAACGAGCTCAGTGAGTCTAGCTTTGACCAAAATCTTCCCTCTAAGAGCATCCTCTTTTTCCTAGCTAATGATTCTGCCTCATTTGGAAATAGCAGTAGAAATATCCTCTGCATTGCAGTAGTCAAAAGGCACACCAACAAAAAACAGCCAGCAAGTTCTGTGAAAGTGGATTCGGCGCCAGTTTCTACCTTGATTATGCAGAGTGAATGAGATAAACACGTCACCAAACGGGTGTGGGCTCTGCCTGATCAATCTATCCCTATCCCACACATGTCTGAACTGAATATACGCTTCCCCAAATGGACAAGGTAGAATCTCTCTAAACCCTACCTCTTCATCCCCTTGCATAAACTCTTCCAGAACATCACGAACATTGGGGAAGAATACCTCATTTGGGTGCGGATGAATGGTCGCAATTGCCCAATCCTAATGACGACGCGGGTGGTGCGACAAGATGACCCTGGAAACCCAAGTTCGCCCCTCCACTGCTTGTATCTAAGAACCATGAGGGACGAAAGGGGCTGGATCAATGGGAATGTTGGCCATTGCTGGTGCTTCCGACGAGCAGATTACCAGTGCTCTCCCCGGAGATGATGAAGAAGTTGGCGAGCTTAACGAGGTTGAAGCAAAGTTGGTAGGTGAGGAGGAATGCGAGGAGGCAAGCAAGGGTCTCGGCTAGAAATTTGGGAAAAGATCCTTGACCAGCTCCTTAAATTTCGAGACTTGCCTAAATGGTAATGTTGGCCCTATGTAGCGGAACCAGGACTCCACCTCGCCCTCGGCCCAGGCCTGCTCCGGTGGACTCCGGAAAGAATCAAAATGAATAATAGGCCAAAGCCCAGGAATATTTAGCCTTGCACATTTGCGCGCGTAATGGCCCTGCTCCCCACATGCATAACATGTCACATACGTTTTGGTACGTTGATGGTGTGTAATAACTTGGAGCTCATTGCGCGGCCAATCATCATGGCGTGCATGGGGAGCAATCAAGGCACCCCTCTGATCACTCCTATCTAGAATGGGGCCCGATAATCCTTCAAAAACCGATCTGGTAGTCCGGCAAGCCAGAGCACCAGTCCGGTGATCGCCAGAGTTAGGATTCACAGCTTTCCCGTGCCTACCCACAAGCGTCCATTCTTTATCTTGCTCAATGTAGTAAGCTCTCTCTTATCTAAGCCAATCTGGACCACCAAAATTCCAGAGGTTAAACACCATTTCAAACTCTTTCACAACTATTCTGCCCGCATTATAGATCTCAAAAGCCACAGATTTGGAAGCAACTGAAAACTTAAAGGATCTATCTCTGAGATGACTAACTCTAAAACCTTGTGCATAACCTCCAAACATAGCATGAAGGTAAACACTAACCGTGTGAGGATCAAGCTTGAATGATGCTCTGCAAAAACATACCACCAAGGCGAACTCTTGTTGATGAAACCCCGGCGAGAAAACCACCGGGTTCCCTAACTTTAGCCTCATGTAAGCTTGGAACTTCTTGCCATGATCAAAGTTGAGTGCAAAAGGTGCCATTGCGTAGGCCAGAGTGGAACTCAACAGGGAGGGTGGATGCCGGGGCCGGAGTGACCACCGACAGGAGGAGAAGTGGTGGCCGCTGGGGCTGGAGTGGCCACCGATGTAGATCGCCTAGGAGTCGCCTCGCCTAGTAGCAATCTAACTTCGGGCGTGTTCGGTAGCTCTCCACAGCCTCAGAATCCTCAATTCCATAGCCCAAAACCATAGCCAGCTTCTCCTGAAAAATCCTGGAGTTCACAGATTGTTCGGCTCCATAGCTTCTCGCTGGTTAGCGCTAGCTTGGGCTGGCAGCCCATTTGGCTTGGCTGCAACCCAGCCCTCCCACATTCTCACCTCTTGGCCCACCTTGATGCTTCTTCAACCTGCAGCACTGATAGAACAGGGTGTTTCCTGAAGCTATCAATTTGCTATCAAATAGGAAGATAAAGGCCACGATTTGCCTGAACTTCAACACGTAATTTGTTGCCCACTTTGCTCCAAATGCATTCTATCAAATAGCACACTCTATCATTCAGTAATGGAAGAGATCGGAGTGCAGCACTGACGCCTAGCTACGAGTAGTGCGTGAGCCAGCACAGCCCAGCCCAGCGCGTGTGCAGAGAACGCCACAATGTGGGCGGCGAGACCACTCTCCCCCACGCCCACTCTCGCGGGCGGCGCTCAACTGGGCCGCCAGGAACGCAACCGCAGGGACGGAGCCGTCGATACGGGACAGAGAGAAGGACCTGGGTGTGGAATCAGCCGGAGAGGCTCGAACTCCTAGCGGCAGAGCTAGGTCAGATCGGCCGAGAAGGAGGACATGCGCGAGCGCGTCGGCAGCGGTTGAGGAAGATAAGGGGAACGAGCGGCAGGGGAGGGAGAGGAGGGGAACAAGCACGTCATGGGAGAGAAAAATCAGTGCAAACCGGTACGCAAGTTCACTTGGCGGTGGCAATCGGGAGTAATTTTTGTCAACTCCCGCTCCTTCGATTTCTAGGAGCTCGGATGTTCCAACTCCACCGCTCCTCTAATTTTACACTACGCAAATAGCTAGCTTCCCACTTGTATAACCAGGATTTGGATCGTTCGGCTGGGCTTCCAACTTGGAGCTGAGGAGTTACGGAGCCAGAGGGCTACCGAACACGCCCTTCGTCATGTGATTTCACACCAATAGTTCACATCTTTATGTGATTAGTTCACATCTTCATGTGACTAATACCCAAAGGGTTTACTAGAGTCAATAATCTCGTGCACATTGCAATGTGATTAACACCCAAAGAGTGATCATTTTTTGCTTTGTGAGAGAAGTTCAGTCCATGGTTCTGCAACATTCCTATCCGTATGTATTTTGCAAATTTCTATGTCTACAATACTCTGCATGGAGCTACTTTAGCTAATTGCTCCCACTTTCAATATGTATCTAGATCGAGACTTAGAGTCATCTAGATCGGTGTCCAAAGCTTGCATCGACATAACTCTTTATGATGAACTCTTTTATCACCTCCATAACCGAGAAATATTTCCTTAGTCCTCTAAGGATAATTTTGACCGTTGTGCAGTGATCTAATCCTAGATCACTATTGTACTCCCTTGCCAAACTCATGCTATGGTATACAATAGATCTGGTACAGCATAGCATAATTTATAGAACCTATGACTGAGGCATAGGGAATGACTTTTCATTCTCTTTCTATTTTCTGCCGTGGTTGGGTTTTGAGTCTTTACTCAACTTCACACCTTGCAACATAGGAAATAACTCCTTCTTTGACTGATCCATTTTGAACTCCTTCAAAATCTTGTCAAGGTATGTACTAATTGAAAAAACTCATCAAACGTCTTGCTCAATATGAAGCAGCTTTACCGAGGTCTTTCTTTGAAAACTCCTTTCAAACACTCCTTTATGCTTTCTAGAAAATTCTACATCATTTCCGATCAACAATATGTCATTCACATATACTTATCAGAAAGGCTGTAGTGCTCCCACTCACTTTCTTGTAAATACAGGCTCACCACAAGTCTGTATAAAACTATATTCTTGATCAACTCATCAAAGCATATATTCCAACTCCAAGATGCTTGCACCCGTCCATAGATGGATCGCTGGAGCTTACACACTTTGTTAGCATCTTTAGGATTGACAAAACCTTCTGGTTGCATCATATACAACTCTTCTTTAATAAATCCATTAAGGAATGTAGTTTTGATACCCATTTGCCAGATTTCATAAAATGCGGCAACTGCTAATATGATTCGGACAGACTTTTAAGCATCAATACGAGTGAGAAAATCTCATCGTAGTCAACACCTTGAACTTGTCGAAAACCTTTTGCGACAATTTGAGCTTTGTACATGGTAACACTACTATTAGTGCCCGTCTTCCTCTTGAAGATCCATTTATTCTGAATGGCTCAACGATCATCAGGCAAGTCAATCAAAGTGCATACTTCTGTTCTCATACATGGATCCCATCTCAGATTTCATGGCCTTAAGCCATTTCACGGAATCTGGGCTCCTCATCGCTTCCTCATAGTCTGTAGGTTCGTCATGGTCTAGTAACATGACTTCGAGAACAGGATTACCGTACCACTCTGGTGCGGAATGTATTCTGGTTGACCTACGAGGTTCTGTAGTAACTTGATCTAAAGTTTCATGATAATCATCATTAACTTCCTCACTAATTGGTGTAGGTATCACTAGAACCAATTTCTGTGATGAACTAGTTTCCAATTTGGGAGAAGGTACAATTACCTCATCAAGTTATACTTTCCTCCCACTCACTTCTTTTGAGAGAAACTCCTTCTCTAGAAAGGATCCACTCTTAGCAACAAAGATCTTGCCTTCGGATTTGTGATAGAAGGTATACCCAACAGTTTCTTTTGGGTATCCTATGAAGACGCACTTCTCCGATTTGGGTTTGAGCATATCAGGCTGAAACGTTTTCACATAAGCATTGCAAGCCCAAACTTTAAGAAATGATAGCTTAGGTTTCTTGCTAAACCATAGTTCATACGGTGTCGTCTCAATGGATTTTTAGATGATGCCCTATTTAAGGTGACTACAGCTGTCTCTAATGCATAACCCCAAAACGATAGTGTTAAATCGGTAAGAGACATCATAGATCGCACCATATCTAATAAAGTACGGTTACGACGTTCGGACACACCATTACGCTGTGGTGTTCCAGGTGGCATGAGTTGTGAAACTATTCGACATTGTTTCAACTGAAGGCCAAACTGGTAACTCAAATATATCGTCCCCGGGATCAGATTGTAGAATTTTTTTTCTTGTTACGATGATTCTCCACTTCACTCTAAAATTCTTTGAACTTTTCAAATGTTTAAAACTTGTGTTTCATTAAGTAGATATACTCATATCTGCTCAAATCATCTGTGAAAGTCAGAAAATAACGATACCCGCCGCGAGCCTCAACACTCATCGGACCGCATACATTAGTATGTTTATTTCCAATAAGTCAGTGGTTCACTCCATTGTTCCAGAGAAGGGAGTCTTAGTCATCTTGCCCATGAGGCATGGTTCACAAGCATCAAATGATTCATAATCAAGTGATTCCAAAAATCCATCCGCATGGAGTTTCTTCATGCGCTTTACACCAATATGACCTAAACGGCAGTGCCACTAGTATGTTGCACTATCATTATCAACTTTGCATCTTTTGGCATCAATATTATGAATATGTGTATTACTACGATCGAGATTCGATAAACCATTCACCTTGGGTGTATGACCACATAAGGTTTTATTCATGTAAACAGAATAACAATTATTCTTTGACTTAAATGAATAACCGTTTTGCAATAAACATGTTCCAATCATATTATGCTCAACGCAAACACCAAATAACATTTATTTTATGTTCAACACTAATCCCGAAGGTAAAGGGAGTGTGCAATGGTGATCTTATCAACTTGGAATTACTTCCAACACACATCGTCACCTCGCCCTCAACTAGTCTCTGTTCATTTTGTAACTCCCATTTCAAGTTACAAATCATAGCAACTGAACCAGTATCAAATACCCAAGGGCTACTATGAACACTAGTAAAGTACACATCAATAACATGTACATCATATATACTTTTGTTCACTTTGCCATCCTTCTTATTTGCCAAGTATTTGTGGCAGTTCCGCTTCAAGTGACCATTTCCTTTGCAGTAGAAGCACTCAGTTTCAGGCTTGGGTCTAGGTTTGGGCTTCTTCATGGGAGGCAACTTGCTTTCCATTCTTCTTGAAGTTGCCTTTCTTTCCCTTGCCCTTTTACTTGAAACTAGTGGTCTTGTCAACCATCAACACTTGATGCTTTTCTTGATTTCTACCTTTGTTGATTTCATCATCGCGAAGAGCTCGGGAATCGTTTTACGTCATCCCTTGCATATTATAATTTATCACTAAGTTCCAGTAATTTGGTGATAGTGACTAGAGAACTCTGTCAATCACTATCTTATCTGGAAGATTAACTCCCACTTGATTCAAGCAATTGTAGTACCCAGACAATCTGAGCACATGCTCACTGGTTGAGCAATTCTCCTCCATCTTGTAGGCAAAGTACTCTTAGAGGTCTCATACCTCTCGACACGAGCATGAGTCTGAAATATTAATTTCAACTCTTGGAACGTCTTATATGCTCCGTGGTGTTCAAATCATTTTTGAAGTCCCGGTTCTAAGACGTAAAACATGGCGCACTAAACTATCAAGTAGTCATTATACCGATCTTTCCAAACATTCACAACGTCTGCTTCTGCTCCTGCAATAGGTCGATCACCTAGCGATGCATCAAGGAAATAATTCTTCTGTGCAGCAATGAGGATAATCGTCAGATCAGCGAGCTAGTCCGCATCATTGCTACTAAAAAAATTTCAACATAGTTTTCTCTAGGAACATATCACAAATAATACGGGGAAGCTATACGCGAGTAATTGATGTACACCATAGATATTGAAATACTATCAGGACTAAGTTCATGATAAATTAAAGTCCAATTAATCATATTACTTAAGAACTGCCACTTAGATAGACATCCCTATAATCACCTAAGTGATCACGTGATCCATATCAACTAAACCATGTCCAATCATCACGTGAGATGGAGTAGCTTTCAATGGTGAATATCACTATGTTGATCATATCTACTATATGATTCATGCTCGACCTTTCGGTCTCAGTGTTCCGAGGCCATATCTGCATATGCTAGGCTCGTCAAGTTTAACTCGAGTATTCTGCTTGTGCAAAACTGGCTTGCACCCATTGTTTGTGATCATAGAGATTATCACACCTGATCATCACATGGTGTCCGGCATGACGAACTGTAGCAACTGTGCATACTTAGGGAGAACACTTATACCTTGAAATTTAGTGAGAGATCATCTTATAATGCTACCGCCATACTAAGAAAAATAAGATGCATAAAAGATAAACATCACATGCAATCAATATTAGCCATCATCATCTTGTGCCTTTGATCTCCATCTCCAAAGCACCATCATGATCACCATCGTCACTGGCTTGACACCTTGATCTCCATCGTAGCATCGTTGTCGTCTCGCCAACTATTGCTTCCATGAATATCGCTACCGCTTAGTGATAAAGTAAAGCAATTACATGGCGATTGCATTTCACACAATAAAGCGACAACCATATGGCTCCTGCCAGTTGCCGATAACTTTGTTACAAAATATGATCATCTCATACAAAAATTTATATAATCACGTCTTGACCATATCACATCACAACATGCCCTGCAAAAACAAGTTAGACGTCCTCTACTTTGTTGTTGCAAGTTTTACGTGGCTACTACGGGCTTAGCAAGAACCGTTCTTACCTACGCATCAAAAACCACAACGATTTTTTGTCAAGTGTGTTGTTTTAACCTTCAACAAGGACCGGGCATAGTCACACTCGATTCAAGTAAAGCTAGAGAAACAGACACCCACTAGCCACCTGTGTGTGAAGCACGTCGGTAGAACCAATCTCATGAATGCAGTCGTGTAATGTCTGTCTGGGCCGCTTCATCCAACAATACCGCCGAATCAAAGTATGACATGATGGTAAGCAGTATGAATATTATGGCCCGCAGCTCTTTGTGTTCTACTCGTGCATATAACATCTACACATAGACCTGGCTCGGATGCCACTGTTGGGAAATGCAGTATGTCAAAAAATTCCTACGATCACGCAAGATCTATCTAGGAGATGCATAGCAATGAGAGGGGAGAGTGTGTCTACGTACCCTCGTAGACCGGAAGAGAAAGCGTTGAGTAACGCGGTTGATGTAGTCGAACGTCTTCGCGATCCAACCGATCAAGTACCGAATGCACGGCACCTCCGCGATATGCACACGTTTAGCTCGGTGACATCCCTCAAACTCTAGATCCAGCTGAGGCCGAGGGAGAGTTTCGCCAGCACGACAATGTGTTGATGGTGATGATGAAGTTACCGACACAGGGCTTTGCCTAAGCACTACGATAGTACGACCGAGGTGGAAATCTGTGGAGGGGGGCATCGCACACGACTAAGAAATCAACTTATGTGTCTATGGGGTGCCCCCCTCACCAGTATATAAAGGAGGGGAGGAGGAGGAGGGCCGGCCACAAGGGACGCGCCCAAAGGGGGGATTCCTACTCCTAGTAGGAGTAGGTTTTTCCCTTTCCTAGTCCAAGTAGGAGGAGAAGGAAGGAGATGAGAGGGAGAAGGAAAGAGGGGGGCGCCACCACCTCCCTAGTCCAATTCGGACCAGCCCATGGGGGGCATGGCCTCCCATTGTGGCCCTTCTCTCCTTTCCACTAAGGCCCATGAAGGACCAATACTTCCCCCGGCGAATTCCCGTAACTCTCCGCTACTCCGAAAAATACCCAAACCACTCAGAACCTTTCCGATGTTCAAATATAGCCTTCCAATATATCGATCTTTATGTCTTGACTATTTCGAGACTCCTCATCATGTCCGTGATCTCATCCGGGATTCTGAACAAACTTCGGTCATCAAATCACATAAATCATAATACAAATCGTCATCAAACGTTAAGCGTGCGGACCCTACGGGTTCGAGAACTATGTAGACATCACCGAGTCATATCTCCGATCAATAACCAATAGCGGAACCTGGATGCTCATATTGGCTCCTTCATATTCTACGAAGATCATTATCGGTCAAACCGCATAAGAACATACGTTGTTCCCTTTGTCACCTGTATGTCACTTGTCCGAGATTTGATCGTCGGTATCATCATACCTAGTTCAATCTCGTTACCGGCAAGTCTCTTTACTCGTTCCATAATGCATCATCCTGTAACTAACTCATTAGTCACATCGCTTGCAAGGCTTATAGTGATGTGCATTACCGAGAGGGCCTAGAGATACCTCTTCGACAATCGGAGTGACAAATCCTAATCTCGATCTATGCCAACTCAACAAACACCATCGGAGACACCTGTAGAGCATCATTATAATCACCCAGTTACATTGTGACATTTGATAGCACCCTAAGTGTGTCAGGACCCCGACTCGATGCCACATAGGTCTAGCATGTAACATCTCATATCACTTTGCGGCCTCACGCACGGTATTCCCACGGGTGTCGCCTTACCTTTGCCCGGGACCGTTTGCGTCTTTTGGCACACGTATATGATAGTGTCGCTAGCACCCATATGATAAGGAGCCCGGGCTGACATGGCTAGTCGTAAACCCAAAGTGGCACAAACTTACAGGGACAGGCATCCATGACCCAACATCGAACGTGTCGGTCATCAGCGAGTGAATCCAGGCTGTAGCACTGGGCTAACAGGACTCCGGTGAACCGGGCTGTAGCGGGCTAACAGGACTCCGGTATTCATCACGTGACATTTCCCCGAGGGGACAGACACAGGAACGAAGAAGGACACATGCCGGCCAGCCTAAGTGTTCCGGAGCAGTAGCAAGCTACCATGGCTCAGTGGAAACACTAGGAGACATTTCCCGGTAGGAGAGGCTACTAAGGATAAACAACTAGATAGTCAGATCCCACACATACCAAGCATTTCAACAACATACACACAATATGCTCGATATGTGCAGATACAACATGGCATCACAACATGACTCTACAACTCAAGTAATTATTCAATAGGCTCCGAGGAGCGAGATATTACAAACATGGGTCTCATGACCCAACAATCAGAGCATACAAATCAAAGCACAAGCGGAAGCTATCATGTCTGAGTACAGACATCTATAAATGAAAAAGGCTGAGAAGCCTGACTATCTATCAGATCCTGCCGAGGGCACAAGATCGTAGCTGAGGTAACAAGCTAAACGTCGAAGTCCACGCGGAACTACTAGTGAGACCGAAGTCTCTCTGCAAAAACATAAAATAGGCAAACGTGAGTACAAATGTACCCAGCAAGACTTACATCAGAACTATCTACATATGCATCATTATCAACAAAGGGGATGGTGGAGTTTGACTGCAGCAAGCCAGCTTTGACTCGGTGGCTATCCTGAACTACGACTACAAGTAACTCTTTTGAGGTGGCGCACACGAGTCCACATATTCACCATATCAATACATCACTATGGATCCGCTCCCGTCTCCCTACGAGAACGCCATCCATAGCACTCACGCTTATCTTGCGTATTTTCGGGTATCCACTTTCACTTGTCTATGAACTATGCAATGGGGTCCAAGTTTCCATATCCGAGGAATCCGGCTATTCGAATAGATGATGTTAACCCTGCAGGGGTGTACTTCTCCACACACGCTCCCGCCACTTACCGCCCTGTACACGTCATGTACCTCGACAACCTTCAAGCGGAAACCGGGCGAGGGAGTCGGCCACGACCTGACTAACCGAACAAGTCTCTAGTCCAGGTTTATCGCCTATTCGGGTTCCATCCGCAAGGAGATCCGGCCGGGGTGTCGCTCACGGCCCCAAACGATGTGAGCAGGGTTCCCAAGCCCACCATCCGGGTGCCACTTGGTACACCGTGCCACTGTGCCTAGTCTGTCCCAAGCCCACCTGTACCGGGTGCCACTTGGTAGACTACTAACACTACCTATAAACACCAGAAACTAGTTGCAACTCCTGGACAGAGATCATGTTGATTAATAAGTCAAGAGGGGTCGAGTTACCGGAACCCAATGTGTGGTAGTAACTGGTCATGGATCACAAACACAGAACTCAGTTCCTGAGGACGGCTGCAATGAGACAACCCACCATGTACTCCTACATGGCCTCTCACCGCTACCTTTACCAAATCGTGTTCACACACTTAGCTCACACACAGTAGGACATGTTCACACGCCTCTGATTCATCCCCGATGAATCAGACCTGACTCAACTCTAAGCAGTAGCAGGCATGACAAACAAGCATGAATGAGTAGGCACATCAGGGCTCAAACAACTCCTACTCATGCTAGTGGGTTTCATCTATTTACTGTGGCAATGACAGGTCATGCAAAGGATAAAGGGTTCAGCTACCGCAGCAAGTATCAAATATTTCATTGTTGTCCTAATGCAGTAAAAGAGAGCAGGAGCGAGAGAGTGGGATTGTATCGGAATGAACAAGGGGGTTTTGCTTGCCTGGCACTTCTGAAGATAACATTGAGTCTTCATCAGTGTCAACGATCACATCATCGGTATCACGTCTATCGAGAGGGGACAATAACCGGCAAATACAGAAAAACAAGATCAATGCAATGCACAATATGATGCATGTTATGACATGGCAATATGAATGTGTTTTGGGCTAATGCACCTAAAACCAGATTAAATGAAGTTGGTTTGAATCCAAGATTCAAATTCAAACTCCATATGTGGATATTTAAATGCCCTTTATATGATTTGTGCTAAACAGCAGCTATAAGTTGTTCTAACATGCATGAAAATGATACAGATGGATTCCTTGAATTTTTCTGATAATTTTTCATATATAAATTATTTAATTTGGAGTTACGGTTAATTTTCTATGATTTTTAGAAGTTTTAGCACATTTTCTGGAATTAATAAATCATTTAAGAATTATTTAAATTCCAGAAAACATTTACTGCGTCAGCAGTGCGTCACCGTGACGTCAGCAGGTCAACAGACGCTGCTGCTGGTCAAACCTGACGTGTGGGGGCCACACGTCAGTGACACAGGGTTGTTTAACCCACTGACAGGTGGGACCGGTCAACGGCCACGTCAGCTAGGTCAACTCCGACGCGTGGGCCCACTGTGGTTAATTTAAACTAAACAGGGGGTTAACCGTGGTTAGTTAAGGGCATGGGGCCCATATGTCAGTGAGCTAGGGGGTTGGTTAGTGGGGCTGTTAGCTGCTAATGACGGCCCACGTCAGCACGGCCGAAGTTAAACCGCCGGCGAGGTCAGTGGCGGCGGAGCGCGTCGGGTTTCGCCCACAGGCGACCATTTCGACGGCGGATTGGTCCTACGCGTAGCTGGGGGTCGCGCGTGTCTGGTAGTGCAAGTGGGAGGAGCTGGGGTGGAGCGGGCTCGCCGGAGTCGAGCTCGTGGCGGCGGCTGGAGTTCGGGCGACGGCGGGTTCGGCGCTATGGTGCATGGGAGGAGGGGTTGGTGGGCGCTACGGGCTCCTGGGAGTGCTCTGAGTACGTCTGCGTGCTCGGTTTGGACGGAGGTGAACCAAAACGACAACGGCGACAAGTCCGGCGCCGGTGAGGTCTCGGTCTCGACAGAAACGACGGATACGACGAGCTAATGGACATGGGAGAAGGGGGGGTCGGTAGAGGAGCTCACGGCGGATGCAGGGGTGGCTTCGGCGTGCTCGGGGAAGCACCGGAGCATGCGCAGCGGCGAAGGGGATCTCCGACGGCCGGCGACGAAGATGACAAAGATGGTGATGATGCAGGGCCTCCGGCGCCGTGTAACTCGGTGGAGAGGACGAGGAAGATGCGGCGGAGCTTCTGGGCTGCTCGAGGAGGGCGAGGGAGAGGCGATGGCTGCGGTGGTGCTCGTCGGCGGCGGCGAGCGTGTTCGGTGAGGTGGCAAACAGCGAGAGAGGGAACAGGGGAAGAGTGAGAGAGGTCGGGCGGATCGGGACGACACCGGGGCATTCATCCACGCGGCCAGGGGAAGCAGGAGGTGGCCAGGGGAAGCAGGAGGTGGCCGAGGCAGCGTCGGTGCGCGCCACGCCTCGCCTCTGTTCGTCCTCCTGGCAGAGGAGGAAGAGGACAAGGGGGAGGAGGTGGGCTGGGCCGCGCTGGGCCGGTGGTGGCGCCAGGTAAGTGGCTGGAGGAGCTGGGCCAGGTAGGTTTCTCTCCTTTTTTATATTTCAGTTCTGTTTTATTTTATTTAATTTATTTTGCCACTGTTTTGAATTTAAAATAATTCAAACAATGCCAAAAACTCCTCTGAAAATATTTATGCTGCTTAATGGACTTTTCCAAAAGCACATAAAAATGTTTCAGGGTACTTGGAGATATATTCTATATAAGTTAGGAATATAGTTCCAAATGCAAATAAAGTAATGATTTAAATTCAGTGCTCAAAATATTCCTCAAAAATGTTCATTATTTTTGGTTTGGTGCAAAACCCTTGCCAAAATATAACCAACATTATTTAAGGCCATTTTGAAAACATTGAATGCATTTTCCAGGGTTCTTTGCCCCTCTTTTATTTAGGGTTTTGAGGCTTCCAAAATTCCTCAGTTCAAGTTTTCAAAAATATAGACATGATGCACACATGAAGCTAGCCTAAAGTAGTACCAGAAGCTAGGGATGTGACAACTCACCCCTACTAAATAAGAATCTCGTCCCGAGATTCAAGCGTAGGGTAAGGTGAAGGGTAACGCAGACTAGTATAATCTTCACGATCCAGGGTGCACTTCAATTGAACGTTGATTCATTCACCATCATTGTCTTGATGTCTTGCTTCGAGAACTTCAGCTAATCATGACATGAAGGGGAAAGGGAAACTCTAGAAGGATCGAACTTCTTGAAGGTCGAACAACTCACGGAATGAGACATAGAACCATCTCTCGGGTTGGGACAGGAGATACACATCAAGAGGGGTGGAAAGAAACGGATGACGAAGGTTCACTAGGTGGACAATAATTCCAGACTTAAGAATGTGGCGATCGGTTGTCAACATAGCGAGGAGTTGAATTGCCATGATACCACGACGAAACATCCTGGAGGAGGGTGATTCGTAGATTATTATCTTGAGTGGCAAAAAGAATTACTTTTGATTCAGAGATCATTGAAACTCTTCATACCAGCCTAAGGCAATTCACAACGATCGTTTGGAGAGGGTCGGTAGAATGGCATACTCGGACTTGGACGATGTGGATTACCTTGTTGAAGACAACGTAATGGATGAACTTGCTTACCACCGGAGATGGAAGAGACCCATGGTAGAATGGCACATTGGCGGTGCAAGCTAGGAACAAAATGCAAATGCTGGGAATGATTCTGGTAACTGGGGAAGAACCCAACAATAGAGAGTGAATTCACTGTTTGAATAGGTCATAGAATTGCCGAGGAAACTGAGAGCAAACCCAGTTAGTGCTGATGATAACACCTAGCGCTTGTGCGTGCTCTCAAGAACTTGAGCATTTCCATATTCATCAAGGTTTTACCAACATCCATGTCAAGGATCCTGGCAACACAACATACCACCATGATGAACAACGATGGACGATGCAGATGCATAGGAAGATAACATCAACTCAGATTTCACCCTAGCGAGGCCAAGGAAACAAAAATCTGGATGATCGACCGAGAGACATTTAGCACTCTGCTTCTAATGTTCTCCTTGATGTGTTAGCGTAATCCATAGATAATTATGGTTTGATATCTATAACATCAAGTAAAAGGTCGGACTTCGGGAGCACAAGAATCCATAAGGAATAACTACGGAGGTAAATCCTATGAAATCCTTATGGGGAGGTGGCCAACTTCCTCAAACAAGATACTATAATAATAGGTCTACCGGATGGGTGTGTTGGGCACGACATCCACTCTACCGGTTATTGCGCGACCAATATTATAATTCTTGGGAAATATTCCAACCATCATATCTGCCTGAAATTCAGATCTGGTTGGTGTCAGGATATTCCAGACTTATCGAGTCTAGGAAGAAAAATGAAAGTTTGCAACACAAATCGATGAGATGACGTTGCGAGATTCTCGAGGGACGAACTGCGATAGCAAGCTCCAAGACATGAGCTGGTTCTGCTAAAAACATGTGAATACGCTGTCCTAGACAAACATTATCACATGGTAGTCTTACAATAAAACACTACCGAGTTCAGGTGGGGAATCATAATCGAGGATATTGAAGTCTTGTGCATGACCTAGGATTAGCACATCAACCCCTTTTCCGTGAACAAATCAATCAGTGGCTTGGTGTGCTAGGATATACATATGGAATGGAGGTTGCAAGTCTCCGAACCACAGAATACTTCGCACGTGTGCATGACTGATTTGGGATGATTCCAAGGAAACAAAACAATCTTCCTCGAATTCATGGCGGCAACTTGCATCAGATGCACATGATTTAGGGAAAGTCACTACTTACATCCGAACATATGCTTCATGAGCTAGCATGAACAAATGCTTTCAAAAGTTTCCAACACTAGCTTAATGTTCAGCAAAATTATGGAGAAGACAAAGATGTTGTCAATGGGCTCAACAACAATTCATCTGGGTTTCCTTTTAAAAGGAATTCCATAGTTAAGTGAACAAGTGATAGCATTGGTCAGGCCAAGGATGTAATGGTGTGTGCTCGAGGGATCAACCACGAATAAGACAACATTACGAGAATCATTGGTACTGATTTGATTTGACGATAGCCCACACTCAAATCAAAGGTTCGGGTAAGATAATAGATCCAACAATCGATCACAGGGACCAATCGATGAAGATATCACCTTTCTTCAACACACACTACACAAGAATATCCCTTTGGAACGAACTAAGTCAGGCAAGCTTTTATCCTCCAACTCTCCAAGTTGTTGTCTAGCTTAACCCACTAGTTCCGAGATATCCATCACAGATTCTTAGAGAATGGGTGGTTCACAAGAACCCGACTTGGTCACGAGCTCAACACAGCGGTCAGGTGACAACCTGGTGATACTTCCGAGAAGATATTCGGAAAATCACGAACCACCGGTATGTTACTAAGCTCGAGAACAATCCTGCTTTTCAGGGCAAGACGATATGATCAATAGAGCAAGGATTTGAAATAATCCTAACTCATCGATCGAGGAGTGAACCAGGAGAATGGACTAGGTAGCACGATCAATCTTAGAATGATGATTCAATAACCAACACGCTAAGAATGAAATTATTGTCCTTTAACTACCAAGCAACGAGGTTGCTGGGAGTATTGATTTCACACATCACAATTCATTTGTCGGTATTCTGGTTGCATCAACACGAGGGCCGAGGAATGACTAATGATGGTGAGAAGTATCACTACGTCAAAATTCATGAGAGTTGGTGCAGTTCTCATGACAATTCTGACATAAAGGGGGTAATACTCCAAGGTAGAACAGAACCAAAGGCTGGATTGGCATTTGATCTGCGGAATACAACTGCTTTGATCCAATCCTAGATATGGATGAGGTACTGGAGTTTGTTTCTCCTATCATTCTACGATAGAATGGCTTGACGGACCACAAGAGTAATAGGTATCGATAAACGAACGCACGCATACTCTTGACTATCAATTGATAGGCAAGGGTCAGAGGACAGCTAAGGAGGGACAACTCAAAGGAACATACGATTTTCTGAGTTGTGGCTGCATGGTTTAGCATGTCGAACGAAGTTCAACATAATTCTTCCGGATAACCCATGCAGAAAGGTAGAACTTGCAGAGCCACAATATAACATGGAGAACTCATAGAGGGCCTGTTGTGATCTTTTGATCCAACAAACTTCTGCCAAAATGGTTCGTGGTATTTGGAAGAACGATATACCATGGACCTCGAGGACTATCGCAAAGATTACTAATATCCTAAAGGCACTAGCAATTACTATCAACATGAAGTAGGTAGAGTGAATCTCGGGTTCAGAACCCAGGAGTAGAATACCTACTACTAAGTAGCATCACGGGATGCTTTCGAGAATAAAGGCCAGAATCTCACACTGGGAACACAGATCATGGCTAGACCACTAGATGATCCCCTAAGCACTTAGGGTCATAATAATAATTCCAACATATATGTCGAGGCAACAATTATCTCAACACACCGATTAGTGTGGTTAATCTGGCCCAAAGGAACATCGAGGCGGGAGGAAGGAATTTGCAAATTGCTTCAAACTATTTAGAAACCTGGGATGACTCGGACAGCATAATGGCTGTAAATGCTCAGAAAAGATTTGAGACATTCACAAAAATGGTGGCATAACCACTCAGAAGCACAATATCAAGGTTCCGAGATCAACAAGTAACATACGGAAGTAGTAGGAACTGAACTGAGACTTAAGTCCAACAATCTTAAGTCTACGGATTAGTAACACGTGATCCTGATAGAAAGAAGAGATAGCCTAGTTCTTAATCCCCGTAGAAGAGAAGATGATGACTCAGATCAGAAGGCCATGAGGTATAAGGAGTAAAAAGAGCCTTACGTTCCATCCCACAATCAATTCCCTTACATAACTAAAGAATATCTAGACTCAACTTCGACCAGTTTGGCTTAGTAATCCTACAGGCAGTCAAGCTCTGATACCAACGCTGTCAGGACCCCGACTCGATGCCACATAGGTCTAGCATGTAACATCTCATATCACTTTGCGGCCTCACGCACGGTATTCCCACGGGTGTCGCCTTACCTTTGCCCGGGACCATTTGCGTCTGTTGGCACACGTATATGATAGTGTCGCTAGCACCCATATGATAAGGAGCCCGGGCTGACATGGCTAGTCGTAAACCCAAAGTGGCACAAACTTACAGGGACAGGCATCCATGACCCAACATCGAACGTGTCGGTCATCAGCGAGTGAATCCAGGCTGTAGCACTGGGCTAGCAGGACTCCGGTGAACCGGGCTGTAGCGGGCTAACAGGACTCCGGTATTCATCGCGTGACATTTCCCCGAGGGGACAGACACAGGAACGAAGAAGGACACATGCCGGCCAGCCTAAGTGTTCCGGAGCAGTAGCAAGCTACCATGGCTCAGTGGAAACACTAGGAGACATTTCCCGGTAGGAGAGGCTACTAAGGATAAACAACTAGATAGTCAGATCCCACACATACCAAGCATTTCAACAACATACACACAATATGCTCGATATGTGCAGATACAACATGTCATCACAACATGACTCTACAACTCAAGTAATTATTCAATAGGCTCCGAGGAGCGAGATATTACAAACATGGGTCTCATGACCCAACAATCAGAGCATACAAATCAAAGCACAAGCGGAAGCTATCATGTCTGAGTACAGACATCTATAAATGAAAAAGGCTGAGAAGCCTGACTATATATCAGATCCTGCCGAGGGCACAAGATCGTAGCTGAGGTAACAAGCTAAACGTCGAAGTCCACGCGGAACTACTAGTGAGACCGAAGTCTCTCTGCAAAAACATAAAATAGGCAAACGTGAGTACAAATGTACCCAGCAAGACTTACATCAGAACTATCTACATATGCATCATTATCAACAAAGGGGATGGTGGAGTTTGACTGCAGCAAGCCAGCTTTGACTCGGTGGCTATCCTGAACTACGACTGCAAGTAACTCTTTTGAGGTGGCGCACACGAGTCCACATATTCACCATATCAATACATCACTATGGATCCGCTCCCGTCTCCCTACGAGAACGCCATCCATAGCACTCACGCTTATCTTGCGTATTTTAGGGTATCCACTTTCACTTGTCTATGAACTATGCAATGGGGTCCAAGTTTCCATATCCGAGGAATCCGGCTATTCGAATAGATGATGTTAACCCTGCAGGGGTGTACTTCTCCACACACGCTCCCGCCACTTACTGCCCTGTACACGTCATGTACCTCGGCAACCTTCAAGCGGAAACCGGGCGAGGGAGTCGGCCACGACCTGACTAACCGAACAAGTCTCTAGTCCAGGTTTATCGCCTATTTGGGTTCCATCCGCAAGGAGATCCGGCCGGGGTGTCGCTCACGGCCCCAAATGATGTGAGCAGGGTTCCAAGCCCACCATCCGGGTGCCACTTGGTACACCGTGCCACTGTGCCTAGTCTGTCCCAAGCCCACCTATACCGGGTGCCACTTGGTAGACTACTAACACTACCTACAAACACCAGAAACTAGTTGCAACTCCTGGACAGAGATCATGTTGATTAATAAGTCGAGAGGGGTCGAGTTACCGGAACCCAATGTGTGGTAGTAACTGGTCATGGATCACAAACACAGAACTCAGTTCCTGAGGACGGCTGCAATGAGACAACCCACCATGTACTCCTACATGGCCTCTCACCGCTACCTTTACCAAATCGTGTTCACACACTTAGCTCACACACAGTAGGACATGTTCACACGCCTCTGATTCATCCCCGATGAATCAGACCTGACTCAACTCTAAGCAGTAGCAGGCATGACAAACAAGCATGAATGAGTAGGCACATCAGGGCTCAAACAACTCCTACTCATGCTAGTGGGTTTCATCTATTTACTGTGGCAATGACAGGTCATGCAAAGGATAAAGGGTTCAGCTACCGCAGCAAGTATCAAATATGTCGTTGTTGTCCTAATGCAGTAAAAGAGAGCAGGAGCGAGAGAGTGGGATTGTATCGGAATGAACAAGGGGGTTTTGCTTGCCTGGCACTTCTTAAGATAACATTGAGTCTTCATCAGTGTCAACGATCACATCATCGGTATCACGTCTATCGAGAGGGGACAATAACCGGCAAATACAGAAAAACAAGATCAATGCAATGCACAATATGATGCATGTTATGACATGGCAATATGAATGTGTTTTGGGCTAATGCACCTAAAACCAGATTAAATGAAGTTGGTTTGAATCCAAGATTCAAATTCAAACTCCATATGTGGATATTTAAATGCCCTTTATATGATTTGTGCTAAACAGCAGCTATAAGTTGTTCTAACATGCATGAAAATGATACAGATGGATTCCTTGAATTTTTCTGATAATTTTTCATATATAAATTATTTAATTTGGAGTTACGGTTAATTTTCTATGATTTTTAGAAGTTTTAGCACATTTTCTGGAATTAATAAATCATTTAAGAATTATTTAAATTCCAGAAAACATTTACTGCGTCAGCAGTGCGTCACCGTGACGTCAGCAGGTCAACAGACGTTGCTGCTGGTCAAACCTGACGTGTGGGGGCCACACGTCAGTGACACAGGGTTGTTTAACCCACTGACAGGTGGGACCGGTCAACGGCCACGTCAGCTAGGTCAACTCCGACGTGTGGGCCCACTGTGGTTAATTTAAACTAAACAGGGGGTTAACCGTGGTTAGTTAAGGGCGTGGGGCCCATATGTCAGTGAGCTAGGGGGTTGGTTAGTGGGGCTGTTAGCTGCTAATGACGGCCCACGTCAGCACGGCCGGAGTTAAACCGCCGGCGAGGTCAGTGGCGGCAGAGCGCGTCGGGTTTCGCCCACAGGCGACCATTTGGACGGCGGATTGGTCCTACGCGTAGCTGGGGGTCGCGCGCGTTTGGTAGTGCAAGTGGGAGGAGCTGGGGTGGAGCGGGCTCGCCGGAGTCGAGCTCGTGGCGGCGGCCGGAGTTCGGGCGACGGCGGGTTCGGCGCTATGGTGCATGGGAGGCGGGGTTGGTGGGCGCTACGGGCTCCTGGGAGTGCTCTGAGTACGTCTGTGTGCTCGGTTTGGACGGAGGTGAACCAAAACGACGACGGCGACAAGTCCGGCGCCGGTGAGGTCTCGGTCTCGACGGAAACGACGGATACGACGAGCTAATGGACATGGGAGAAGGGGGGGTCGGTAGAGGAGCTCACGGCGGATGCAGGGGTGGCTTCGGCGTGCTCGGGGAAGCACCGGAGCGTGCGCAGCGGCGAAGGGGATCTCCGACGGCCGGCGACGAAGATGACGAAGATGGTGATGATGCAGGGCCTCCGGCGCCGTGTAACTCGGTGGAGAGGACGAGGAAGATGTGGCGGAGCTTCTGGGCTGCTCGAGGGGGGCGAGGGAGAGGCGATGGCTGCGGTGGTGCTCGTCGGCGGCGGCGAGCGTGTTTGGTGAGGTGGGAAACGGCGAGAGAGGGAACAGGGGAAGGGTGAGAGAGGTCGGGCGGATCGAGACGACACCGGGGCATTCATCCACGCGGCCAGGGGAAGCAGGAGGTGGCCAGGGGAAGCAGGAGGTGGCCGAGGCAGCGTCGGTGCGCGCCACGCCTCGCCTCTGTTCGTCTTCCTGGCAGAGGAGGAAGAGGACAAGGGGGAGGAGGTGGGCTGGGCCGCGCTGGGCCGGTGGTGGCGCCAGGTAAGTGGCTGGAGGAGCTGGGCCAGGTAGGTTTCTCTCTTTTTTTATATTTCAGTTCTGTTTTATTTTATTTAATTTATTTTGCCACTGTTTTGAATTTAAAATAATTCAAACAATGCCAAAAACTCCTCTGAAAATATTTATGCTGCTTAATGGACTTTTCCAAAAGCACATAAAAATGTTTCAGGGTACTTGGAGATATATTCTATATAAGTTAGGAATATAGTTCCAAATGCAAATAAAGTAATGATTTAAATTCAGTGCTCAAAATATTCCTCAAAAATGTTCATTATTTTTGGTTTGGTGCAAAACCCTTGCCAAAATATAACCAACATTATTTAAGGCCATTTTGAAAACATTGAATGCATTTTCCAGGGTTCTTTGCCCCTCTTTTATTTAGGGTTTTGAGGCTTCCAAAATTCCTCAGTTCAAGTTTTCAAAAATATAGACATGATGCACACATGAAGCTAGCCTAAAGCAGTACCAGAAGCTAGGGATGTGACAAAGTGTTCCTCCAGTATTTAGGAATTGCATAATCTCATAGTCATAGGAACATGTATAAGTCATGAAGAAAGCAATAGCAATAAACTAAACGATCATAGTGCTATGCTAACGGATGGGTCTTGTCCATCACATCATTCTCTAAAGATGTGATCTCGTTCATCAAATGACAACACATGTCTATGGTCAGGAAACTTAACCATCTTTGATTAACTAGCTAGTCAAGTAGAGGCATACCAGGGACACTCTATTTGTCTATGTATTCACACATGTACTAAGTTTCTGGTTAATACAATTCTAGCATGAATAATAAACATTTATCATGATATAAGGAAATATAAATAAAAACTTTATTATTGCCTCTAGGACATATTTCCTTCAGGAAGGAACCTTCATCATCACCAAGGTACTCCACAATGGGGCGTATCACCTCTACAACGTAACCAAGAAAGAAGACGAGCCACACTCGTGGAATGCGGATCTGCTCCACCATTTTTATACATAAACACTCGGATCGATGAGTTGTAATAAGAATCCTTCAGTTTGCTTATCAAAGACAAGATTCTTGCAGTATCTTAATGATTGTTATTCCATAAGCATATGTGTTCAAATCCCCAGTGGGTGGCTTGGCCGCGAATCCGATTCTCCTAAGTTTCAAAAACACTACGAGTGAAGAGCAACCCTCTCACTCGGGGGCGTAGCCGCGAACCTAATTCGCCTAAGTTTCAAAAGCACTCTGAGTGAAGAGCAACCCTCTCACTCGGGGGCTTAGCACTAGTAGAGAAAGGGCCATTTGTCCTGGTCCATAAGGCCCATTTGTCCCGGTTGGGGAATCGGGACTAAAGGGTCGGTACTAAAGCCCTACACCTTTAGTCCCAGTTCTTACACCAACCGGGACAGATGGGGCTCCACGTGGCCGCTGCAGCATGCCCTGGCAGGGGGGCTTTTTGTCCCGGTTGGTAGCACCAACCGGGACCAATAAGCTACCACGTCTCAGCATTTCAGGGGCTAGGGTTTTTGTTTTTTTTTATGAAGGGGGGGGGGGTTGGGGGGTTTTGTATGGTTAATTTTGGGGGGTTTCACATATTGTGTTAGGTAGCTAATTAGTTAATAGAGAGAAGTGTCCTCTCTTATATTCGTGCTTGGTCAATGCTATGTACTATACGTATAGAGAGGCCCTCGACACGCTAGATAGTAAGCAAATGAAGGAAACCATTAAGTACAGAAGTTCTTCATGAACATATTCATACAGAGAGAAGTGATATCGACCTCTCCTTCTCTGAGAGATTGGTCGAACAACAAGTTTTCGTATATCTATCTGGCGCTACTGGCTACATATATACAATATTAAGATCTCTTACAATATAATACCCTAGTTATATATGAAGTCAGCTTCGAGATGGTATTCTCCGGCTTTATTGATGACGTGGTCAAGAAAGAATCTCGCCAATTCCTCTTGAATTGCTTTGACGCGATCTTGTGGTAGGAGTTCATCCCGCATATCTCACATCTAATTTGAAGAAGGGGGTCAATACATATATATGAATGAAACTTAACACAAATGATGGTAATATAATGAAATTGTGAATATTATTTCTTACGCACATCAAATTGTCTTTTAGAGTAGCCCTGGGTTTTTTTGCAAGTCGTGTTGTAGATGAACTCGCAAACATAGTATCCGTTGTAATCATTATCTTGTTCTGGCCACAAGCACTTTACAAGAAATAGAGGTCAATCAAACTGATAATGAAGCATTATAAATGGCATTGATGAAAGTCGCTAGAATCAACGGGATTGAGATGCGCGAAACTAGCTAGCTAGTACTACTTACTTTCGGGTATGTCCATCGCAGCTCCCCGGGCAGTCCCGGAGCTTGTGCGCTGAATACTTTCCAAACCCTACGAGACAAAGAAAACAATTACTTGATATCAGGAAATGAACAAAAAGTTGTCCATATGGTGTGATAATGATCGATTGACCTTAATTCGCGAGCATTTTAGTCATGTCCGCATAGGTCTCGGGAGATTTTCGTCTCGAGTCTAAGACGGTTACTAGTCCCTGCTCAAGCTTAATCTCCAGGAGAATATAGTGGAATTTGCGCACGCATGCATAACTCATCAATTACATTACTATAACCTCGAGTAATAAGGGAAACCAAATATACACAAGACAGTAACACTCACTTGAAGTTGTAAGGAAAGAGTATTTTATCTTTGTTTTGATTCTAAAGCAACGATTTGAGAAAGTTGGCCTTAGTTCCTTCGGCATCAAATTTAACTGTATATTCATCTATGAGATTTGTGTTAATGAACCCAATATCATAGATTTCTCCTTTTCTGCATTCGACGATCTTCAATCTGCATAATATAGTGAGGATAATTATATATACATGCAATGATAGAGCTGAGCTATGTATATAGAGACTTAATGACAGAAGTAGTACTTACAGATAGTAGCAAGTGACCGTTAATTTATCGAGGGCCTTTTGATTGAACCATTGGAAGAACTCCTCAAATGGAACAGACAACAGTTCAATTCCAATGAGGTCGTGCTCCTCTTTAACTCTCAGCGTCAAAGTATCCTTCCCCCAGACTCGCTGCATGTTTTCATGTACCAATCATGGAATCTTCACACCATCATTGTCAGAGTAGTTCCATCTCTGACGAGAGGCTTCTCGTACTAGTATTTGTGTTTGTCTACCTCCATTATATCATAGTGTGCATTGTCGGCCAGGTAATCTCCAAGATTCGTATAACCGGGCACCATCCTCGGATCATTAGCGACGATATCTCTAGACACCTTGAGCGGGGGGCACGATTGGTTCGCTTGTTCACCGAGCTGGGCAATTTTTTTCCCAGCTCGTTGTTCTACTAACCTTCGATCAATGATAGTACTTCCCGACCGCTCCGCTTCGATAAATGACTTTCCAATAATGCGCTCATAGTTGGTTTTCGGTGGAGAAGGCGGTGGTTTCTTCAGGGCATCAAGTGTGTGCTTTGCTTTCACCGGATCTATCTTCTCCTCCGGAGGTGGATGTTTCTTTGCTTTCACCGCTTCAAAGAAGTCCCTCACTTCGGCTTCCACGATCTTCTTGTTTTCCTCCACGGACCTCTCATATGGCAACTTCTCTAGGGGCTTTAGAGATGGACCGAATCTGAATTGCCTCCCGCCTCTGGCTGTACTGCTAGATGCCGGAGCAGACCAAGTGGCTGCGGCTGTCTTCTTTGCTTGCTTACAAGGCGGAGGAGAATGAGTACGACGTGCCGGAGCATCTGGAGCGGCAGCAGATCTCTTCGGCCCTTGCTGACAAGGCGGAGAAGGAGGAGGCTGGCTGCTCGGGCGCGCCGGCGCAGGTGGAGAAGGAGGTGGAGTGCCGCCACGCAGCGGAGAAGGAGGCAGATTGCCCTGATCACTTGTCAGAGGAGGAGGCGAAGGAGGAGGCGGAGTGCCTTGACTCGCCGGAGGAGGAGGAGGCAGAGGCGTCCAGTTCAGAAGGTTGATGAGCTCCTTCCGCCATAGGCATGGAGTCTTCAGAGCAGAACACAGCCGAGTCTCCCTTTCACCGGTAGGGTGGTCAAGCTCGAGGTCCTCAAATCCCTCCATTATTTCGTCCACTGTCACCCTAGCATATCCTTCTGGAATTGGATGGCAGTGAAAAGTTGTGTCGAGTTTAGGAGTTCGAACAGAGCCAACAGCCGCCTTGACTTTGGAGTTCTGCCATTCCGCCATAAGGTGGCAATGTTGAGACTCCGTGATAGCATCCACGGGGTAGCTAGCAGGAGCCGTGAAGACAGGCTCCAGCTGAAGCAGCTCGGTGGAAGCCATGCTGCTTCTCTGCTGAGATGGCGGGGTAGCTTCGGTAGGTTGCTTGCTGTGAACTGCATCTCGTTCCTCTAGCGCTTGCACCCTTGCGTGCAGCTTCTGCAGTTCGGTTTGCTCCACTTTCTTCGTCCTCTCCTGGCATTTGTAGCCGCCTTCATCTGGAAACCCAGCTGTCCATGGAACGAAGCCTAGCGTGCCTCGTGTCCGTCCAGGGTGCTCTGGATTCCCGAGGGCCATTGTGAGCTTGTCATTCTCTCTGTCTGGAACGAACTTCGCTTGCTACGCTGCAGCGATATACTCCTGAAGCTTCATGACGGGTACTCACATTTGCTCGTTCGTGCAAATGCACTTCCCGGTTACAGGGTCCAAGCTTCCGCCAACCACGTAGAACCAAGTCCGGCAACGGTCTGGCCAGTGCAATGTCTCTGGTTCGGACCCTTTATCAAGCAGGTCATTCTCAGCCTTGGCCTACAATGGCCGGGCTTTGAGGTAGCCACCTGACCCCATGCGATGGTGATGCTCCTTCTTTGCAGCATTTATCTTTTTTTCGCTAACATCTTCTTACTCTTGTCTGATGTCTTGTGGGCCACAAATGTGTCCCAGTGATCTCTGATCTTCTCATACCGGCCGGTGAATTCTGGTGTCTCTTCTTTGTCGACAAACGTTGTTTTCAGCTCATTCTTCCACCTCCTGAATAGTTCTGCCATCTTCTTAAGAGCATGAAACTTGATCAATGGCTCTTTAACTGGCTTCTGCGGATCCTCCTCTGCCGGTAGGGTGAAATTTGCCTTCAACCCGGTCCAAAGATCATCTTTCTGCATATCGTTGACATAAGACACCTCAGGGTCTTCCTTCTTAGGATTACACCATTGGTGGATGCTGATCGGGATCTTGTCCCTAACAAGAACCCCGCACTGAGCAGCAAATGCTTCCTTGGTCCAGATGGGTTCAATCGGTTGGCCATCACACACGATTGCTATGATTGTGAACCTTTCATCCGGGTGCAACTTTTTCTTCGGGCCTCGTTTCTTTACCGAAGTTGTGCTCGATCCAGAGGGCTAGAAAAAAGAAGAAAGACGAGAGTTAATATGTGTACATAACAAAACTTTGAATGCATCAATTAGCTATTCAGCACAGGCTTAATTAATATATATACCTGGTCGGACTCTGTTCGGTCACCAGAGCCGTCATCATGATCTCCTTCTTGCACCGGCATTCGGTCACCGGAGCCATCATAATCATGTCCTTCCTCCTCCATTGTTCGATAACCGTAGCTTGCTTCACCCCCTCGTTCCAGACCATCGGTGTCGTTGAGATACGACATGACATCACCTCCGGCTGCGATTATGTCGCCCAACACCTATTCTGCGGCCTCGTCTCGGTCGTGCTCCATAGTTTCTGCAAATATTACAACATGGAAATTATTATACAAACATGACAAATGCATATATTAGTGGCAAACTAGACCTAGCTAGTAATCACAACAAGGAATCATATTAGTGGCCTCAGCGCTTCTCTAGGGTTTGGGGTGGCCTTGGCAACGCTTCTAGGGTTCGGGGTGGCCTCGACGACAACGCTCTTTTAACTTGGTAAATTTGGGTGGCCTCGACAACGCTTCTAGTGCTTGGATCAACTTGTGCACATCCATAATGTGGGCATTCTTGATAAATCTGGACCCTCGACCACTGCACGACCACCGACTCTCGACCCCCTCATGTCACGTTTGTGTAGTGTCAAAGGATTAACAAAACCATGTCTTCATCATTAGGTGAAAGTAATAGGCGCATGATGGTACGAAGTTCTGCAAAATTGTTCTCGAACGGAGTCCCAGATAGGATAATTCACTTTTTCGTACAAAGTTCAGCAAGAGCCTTCCGAATATTGCTATTTGGAAGGCCTTTGATGAAATTTGTACAAAAAGGCGAATTATTCTATCCGGAACTCCGTTCCAAAACAACTTTGCACAACTTCGTACCATCATGCCCCGGTTACTTGCGGCAAACGATGAAGCCATGTATTTCTTCAATACTTTGACACTAGCTAGGCAACCTATCGACCCCTCGATGACCCTCGAACCCTCGGTGACCCTTGAACCTCTACCCTAGTCCCCGACCCTCGCCCCTCGAACCCTCGGTGTGACAGCCTGGTTTTTTCCCTCTCTCATTTGCTTGATTTTCTTTTGGGTTCAATTTGGAACTTGGAGTTTTTGAATCTTTTCATATGGACTTAAACACTTGGGTACCTTGGCTTTCACCCAAGTGCTTCATTTCCCTCCCTTATCATCATTCCCCTTCTGATCCACCCCAAAATAATCTTTGGAATATTTTTCTTAAATGAAAAATATTCATTTCTCTCTCAAAAACCCTAGCCAGATCACTATGCTCCAAAGCAACCCTAATTTTTATGGCTCAGAAAAATCTGAGATAATTCACAAATATTCTTTGAACCCTAGAGCACCTTCCCGAGCAAAAATATTTCATCACTTTTTGGAATATTTTTGCTACAGAAAATATTTTCTGTTCTGGATAGAAATGGTGGTTTCTACATCAACTACCATTTTACTTGCTCCATTGTGCTTGTTTTTTCTTGTGCATCTTCACCTTAGTAACTCATGGCTAACCTCCAAAGCACAGCCTCCAACTCCCAGCCATTTGACCTTAGTAACCTCTCAAAGTTACTGACCAGAAACTTACCTGGCATGTAAAAACTTCTCTACTGCACCTGGATCCAAACCAAAGCGTGGTAACCTCTCAATATACCACGAACAAGATGCCAGACATGAAGTTTAGTCTTAGCTCGGCCTGATGTCATAGTCCACGTGGTGACCGCATTCGTGCAGGGGTGCTGGCATGCGTGTCGACGCGCTTTGAGTGCCGCCGAACGCTCTGTTCACGCGTGCTCGCTTCCCCCGCCCGCCGTAGCATGCCAAACTTCACCACCATCTTCGTATCAGCGTCCTTAACTCCTCCTTGGCGCTCGCCGACGCCGGAGCTCGCCGCAGCGAGCACAGGCGCGGACCGACCAACCCAACAGTGCGGTGTGCACTGTGATCGTCGCCTTCCCCTCGCTCCTGTGCTCGTCCCCGCTCGCCCACAGTTCCCGCATGAGCTGCGTCGCCTTCTCTCCCTCTCACTGACGCCGCTCGTCGCTGGGCGCCGTGGATAGGTGTCCACCGGCAGAGCCTGAACCCCCCTCTCCACTCGCCTATAAATGGAGCCGCCCCTAGCCTCCTCGAGCACAATCCACCAATCCCACACAACCCACAACCGAGTAAGAAGCCCTAGCCCGGCCGGGCAGGCCACGGGTCGCCGTCCTCGAGCTCCAGCTCGCCGGCGATCCCCTCTGGTCGCCGCAGTAGCTCCAGTCCATCCTAGGCCAGGGCAACACTTCCAGGGCCTCCGCCTCTCTCTGGTGAAGCAATCCCGTCCACTTGGAGCCACTGGAGTTGCTCCGTCTTCTTCATCTCCGGCAACCACCGCATTCTGCCTCCTCTTGCGAGGTTGATTCCGACATCATCCGACCACCATTATGCACGCTACGGGTACGGGCAGGTGCGCCATCGTCCCCTCTCTCCATCCCTCCCTCTGGTTTTGGCCAAGGAGTCCTCGTCGCCGGTGAGAGCTCCGGCGGAGCTTTGGCTCCCTCTGTTTCCTTCTTCCCCTCCTTCTCGACTAACTAGTGAGGCCCACTAGCCACTCTATACGTGCGCGAAGCTTTACGAGTGGTGGCGCCCTGAGGCTTTACACCTTCGACGTCACCCCCTAGTTTGTTTATTTAAATTCAAACTTAATTCAATTCCAGAGAGCTTCAAACAACCTTAACTTTTCAACCATAAGTCCAAATGAATTGATTCTTTTTGCATATTGTTCTTTGCAAAGAAATCTAACAGCTCACCAAAACTAAGATTTTTCTGAGCTGTTTAGAATTTCTGGTGATTTTCAGAAGAATTCTTGATATTTTATTCTTATGTTTAAAATTATTTTCCGAGGGTGAGGCTTGTCATGAGGATCACCAGAAGGCTTGTGAACCTCATCTACACTAAGGCAAGCCACATCAACATTTTCATGGTGCCATTTTCAATATTGATGATTTTCTTACTTTAATGATAGGATTAATCCATGCCTTATTATGTTATTTATATTCTGTTAAGTGTGTGTTGGTATTATGCTTGATTTACAGAACCTTGAAACTAGCTTAGTTGGTAAAGAAGCTAAGATATAATTGTGGTAATGATAAAATGATTTGTTATGCGTGTGGATAATGGATTAAAGTTATTTTCTTACATAAATAAAAATGGTTAAATTTGCTAGAAAATATCATGTTAAGTGCTTGTTTAGCCAATCTACCTAATTTACAGAATGTTTGAACCTAACTTGATTGGTAAAGAAATTAGGATTTGCTTGCGATGATGATAGTAGAAACTTTGCTATGCATGTGAGGCATTAATCGGAGTTATTTTCTTACATGAGAAAATAATATTGCTTGCTGCAAAATATATGGTTAAAGTAAGACCAGGAAAGTAATATAAGTTGTTGATGCTTGTGTTTAGTGTGAATATGGTTGACATCAGTCATTTTTGTATTATGTGATGCATACCGGCTCTTACACTCGTACCTCTCGGAGCGGTTACACCTCTACTGCTTCTCAGGCTGTCCAGTTTGCTGCATTCGAGGTCCTTGTTGAGCTTCGCTACAAGGAGATCCGAATGCAAAACCATCCAGGTTTCTTTTACTAACCTTCTCTGCACGATAATGGTAGTGTCCGTTTCCACATCATTGATCCGGAGTCTGATAGCGTTGCTAGCCACCTTGCACGTTATGTCGCTGCTAGCTCTCTTATGATCCACGAGCTAGCTCGAGAGCTGACTCGTGCTCGTACTTCTTTAGCCTATGCTTTTGTCACTACTAGACCTGCCACTACTCCATTTTCTCTAGGATTTACTCCCTATATTCCAGCCAGTTCTAGTTGCCCTGTTTCACCGGTTACTCCCCCGAGTAGCTCAGGCACTTCGACGGTGAACCCTCTCCTTACTCCTGCCGAGTGGGTTTCACTTCTCTCTACTCTTGTAGCCCCGATGCTTCATCCTGCCTGAGGGAGTCCTAGATTAGGGGGTCTCCGGACAGCCGGACTATCTCCATTGGCCGGACTATTAGACTATGAAGATACGAGATTGAAGACTTCGTCTCGTGTCCGGATGGGACTCTACTTGGCGTGGAAGGCAATCTAGGCAATACGGATATGGATATCTCCTCCTTTGTAACCGACCTTGTGTAACCCTAGCCCCTTCCGGTGTCTATATAAACCTAAGGGTTTTAGTCCGTAGGACAACAATCATAACATAGAATCATACCATAGGCTGGCTTCTAGGGTTTAGCCTCTCTGATCTCGTGGTAGATCTACTCTTGTACTACCCATATCATCAATATTAATCAAGCAGGACGTAGGGTTTTACCTCCATCAAGAGGGCCCAAACCTGGGTAAAACATTGTGTCCCCTGCCTCCTGTTACCATCCGGCCTAGACGCACAGTTCGGGACCCCCTACCCGAGATCCGCCGGTTTTGACACCGACATTGGTGCTTTCATTGAGAGTTCCTCTATGTCGTCGCCGTTAGGCTTGATGGCTCCTACTATCATCGATAGTGAGACTTTTCTCCCCGGATAGATCTTCGTGCTGGGCGGCTTTGTACTGCGGGCCAATTCACTTGGCCATCTGGAGCAGATGGAAAGTTACGCCCCTGGCCACCAGGTCAGGTTTGGAAGCTTAAACTACACGGCCGATATCCGTGGAGATTTGATCTTTGACGGATTCGAGCCTCTGCCTTGTGCGCCACGCGGTCATGATGAGCATGACTTAGCTCTCCCATCGAACAGTGTTAAGGAGATCACACGGCAGCCGCTCCGACCCTCAATTCGGAGCCAGTTGTGCCTTCCGCAGACGGGTGGATGGACCCCGCCACGGAGGCCTTACCCTTAGCGGCGATCGAGCCGAACATCGACCTTGCCTTGCATGAGAGCCATGTTGTTAAATTGTCGGATCCTTCTCCGGCCACGGACTCCGAACCGCCTGCGCCCGTTCCTATCGAATCTGATTGGGTGCCGATCATGGAGTTTACCTCCGCGGATATTTTCCAGCACTCGCCCTTTGGCGACATACTGAACTCATTAAAGTCTCTCTCCTTGTCAGGAGAATCCTGGCCGAACTATGTCCGGCAGGACTGTGATGCGGATGACAAAGAAATTCGAGGCCCACCCACCACCCACTTGGTAGCCACTATCGATGACTCAACCGACATGCTCGACTTCGACTCCGAAGACATCGACGGTATGGACGACGATGCGGGAGGCGAAGAGGAACCACCGCCCACAGGGCACTGGACGTCCACCTCATCATATGATGTATACATGGTGGACACACCAAAAGAAGACGACGATGAGCGGCCTTCTTGACCATCTTCTCTTGGCTCTCGCAGTGAGCGGCCTTCTCGGCTTTCAACTCTTCGGCCGCCTTCAAAGCAGACGCATTACTAATCCTCGCTTGTTCCTTGGCTCGGGCGAGCTCCGCCCGAAGGGTCTCCACGGTGGCAGCTCCATCTGTAGTCACAACATATTAAAGATACTGGCATCATGCTGCTCTTATTGTGTGACATTCACCAGAAAACATTACTTACCCTGTGATTCGTCAAGCCGCTTGTTAACAAGCTCGATGTCGGCGTCTGCCGCATCTAGTTGCCGTTTTAATTCGGCAAACTCACTAGTCTGGCTAGCCACCGGAGCTTCCACCACCTGCACATAAAGGTAGTCTGGTTATTGCCTGGGACTATGATCCTCTGTTCGCCGCCATTCTCGACGACAACTAGAGTCTCAGGGGCTACTATCTACACAGGGCACACCTAACATGTGCGGTACTATCACATATTATCTCACGTACCTCAAAGCCTGTCAGTAGACTCATAAAGGCTTCATATAGTCCATTTTCGTCGGACGAAATTCTTTCCATCACCGTACCCATCAGCGTACGGTGTTCTTCTGAGATGGCCGCTCGCCCCAACAGCTCCCTCAGAACGTCCGACCGCATACCAGACGATGCCGGACACTTTTGTTCGCTCTGTTCGAGAGCCGAACGCTGGGGACTTCGGGGTCTATGGGATTATCTTCCGGCCTCACCGGATCCGGAGAGGCCCTCCGTGACAACACTTCGGGATCACCCGCTTCTTGAACGGAGGAGTCCGGGGGAGGCGTTTTGCTCTCCATCATCTCCGGAAGAAGATCCCCCGAAGACAAGCTCAGCTGAGAAGGGCTGAGACCCGAACTGCAAGATATATGCGACGGTTATTTTCTCAGAAGAAAGATAGTATACCTTCACTATTAAAGTATTTTTTGGATCACTTACAAATTGTTGCAGGACTTTGTGCGGCAAGAGCACCCCCCGAGGCAGGACCCTCTGTTGGAGACTTCTTCTCCCATTTGGAGGCCTCAGCTTCCGGATCCTCGGAAGCAGTCCTCTTTCTCCCCCGGTTATCCTCCTTCATGGGGGCGCTCATTCCCTCGGTTGGAACTGGCAGCGATGGGGGCCCGCTTCCACCCATGTTATTCCCCCATGTATCTTCCTTTGAGGGCTCTGGGCAAGGTGCGAGCTCGAGCATCTTTTCCAATACCGGATTTTCCAAACCCTTAGGGAGGGGGGGCGAACACCGAATCATCTTCGCCTTTGTTAGCCAGTCCTGGTCAAAGAGCGATCTCTCAGAAATAACTTCATGATGAATAAAAGACGGTGTGAGGATTTCTTACTTGCTCGGCAGCGCAGTTACTGCTCAGGCCCACGTCCTCGGTAGTATCTGGACACTCTATTTGAGGTCCGAAGAATGACTTGTACATCTCCTCGTGCGTCAGGCCGAGGAAACTTTGAATGGAACGTGGCCCTTCTGGGTTGAACTCCCACAAGCGAAGGGGCCGGCGTTTGCAAGGCTCGACTCGACGAACCAGCATAACTTGCATTACCACAACCAAATTAAAATCTCCCTCGGAGAGATCTTGAATGCGGCTTTGCAGTATAGGCACGTCCTTGGCTGGACCCCAGCTCAGACCTCTGCTAATCCATGACATCAGTTGTTGTGGGTGCCCGAGCGAAAAGCGGGAGCAGCCGCCCACTTGGCACTTCTGGGAGCCGTGACGTAAAACCACTCCCGTTACCATAATTCGGACACCTCTGGAAAGGAACCTTTCGGCCACGGAGCTCCTGCCATCTTGCCTATCGACGCACCTCCGCACGCTATATGTTGCCCCTCGATCATCTTTGGCTTCACTTCAAAGGTCTTGAGCCATAGGCCGAAGTGAGGGGTAATGCAGAGGAAGGCCTCACACACGACAATAAATGTCAAGATGTGGAGAAAGGAGTCCGGAGCTAGATCGTGGAAATCTAGCCCGTAATAGAACATCAAGCCCCTGACAAAGGGATCAAGAGTGAGGCCTAGGCCTCGGAGGAAGTGGGAGACGAACACGACGTTCTCGTTGGGTTCGGGAGTAGGGATGACGTGCCCTCGAGCAGGCAGCCGATGCGAAACCTCGACGGTCAGGTATTTGGCCTCCCTCAACTTCTTGATATCCTCTTCCGTGATGGAGGAGGGCATCCACCGGCCTTCAAGGCTGGATCCGAATATGATTGAAGATTCTGAGCACCTAACCTGGGCTTTGGCTGTTATAACTCAAGGCGGGGGAGGGGTTCGATTGAGCACGAGAGGGAAAAAGCGAAAATCTTATTGTCGGTGTCAAAACCGGCGGATCTCGGGTAGGGGGTCCCGAACTGTGCCTCTAGGCCGGATGGTAACAAGAGGCAGGGGACATGATGTTTTACCCAGGTTCGGGCCCTCTTGATCGAGGCAAAACCCTACGTCCTGCTTGATTGATATTGATGATATGGGTAGTACAAGAGTAGATCTACCACGAGATCAGAGAGGCTAAACCCTAGAAGCTATCCTATGGTATGATTGTGTGTGTTTCTACGGACTAAAACCCTTCGGTTTATATAGACATCAGAGAGGGTTAGGGTTACACAAGGTCAGTTACAAAGAAGGAGATATTCATATTCGTATTGCCTAGCTTGCCTTCCACGCCAAGTAGAGTCCCATCCGGACACGAGACGAAGTCTTCAATCTTGTATCTTCATAGTCCAACAGTCCAGCCAAAGGATATAGTCCGGCTGTCCAGAGACCCCCTAATCCAGGACTCCCTCAGTAGCCCCTAAACCAGGCTTCAATGACGATGAGGCCGGCGTGCAGTATTGTCTTCGGCATTGCAAGGCGGGTTCCCCTCCAAATTCCGTGTACCTGTCGAAATAGTGTCTGGCCTTTTGTGAATGTTGCACTCCTTGGCTTCCACGCCCAATAATGGCCATTTTCCACGTGTCGAGCGAATGTGAAGAGCCAGGGTGTTTTTACATTTACCCCCCTAGCTGTGTGAATGAGCTGCCTATTAAAAAGACGAGGATTCAGATCCAAATCACACCATCCTCCCTCGGCGAGCCTTCATCAGAGCGCATTCGACAGAGATCCATTCCATAATGGCCGGTCGACGCAGCTCCTCCTCTCACTCCCCTAGCCCCAATCCTGGAGATTGGGAGAGATGTTCCGTCCCGCACAACAAATTAGTGATGCTTTAGACCAAGGGATTTCTTCCCCCCCAGCATACATAGTCCCAGTTCGAACTGGGCTTGCCACCTATAATGGCGGAGAGCCTTCCCAATCCCTCCAAGGGAGAGCAGGTATGCCTTGTCCCTTATTTGGTGAGAGGGCTCGGATTTCCAATTCATCCATTTCTCCGGGGGCTCCTGGAGTTCTATGGCCTCTAGTTGCATAACCTTATGCCTGCCTCCATGCTGCATATCGCGGGATTCGTAGCCCTTTGCGAGTTGTTTTGGGCTGTGAGGCTCATTTCGCTCTGTGGAGGAAGTTGTTCTGCCTTGTGCCCCGTTCTCAAAAGGGGTCAATATATCAAGTGGGCGGAGCCGAAGTGTGGCGTGTTGCCGGGACCGGATACCTGTCCGGAACCCCAAAGAAGACGTCTGAAGACTGGCCTTCAGAATGGTTTTATATAGGAGACGTCCCCCTTCCGGATCCTATTAGAATCGGCCTTCCTGAGTTCGACAACGCCCCTTTGAAGAAGCGCCGGAGCTGGCGTCCATGGAGTTCCTAGGAAGAAGATGACATGGACGTTCTTTAATTGATGAGCCGGATAAGTTTTTTAGCTCGATCCTGATTGACCATGATCGAGGTCATGGCTATATGTATTATGCGGGGGGTGCAGCCGCTTCAATATAGAGGCCACCCCATGTGGGATTTCAACGAGGAGGATGATGCCACCCGCCATGGCCGCAAAGGGCCAGGATCGGCTGCTGATCTAATAAAGATCTTATCCACTTTGTACAAGGGAGAAGAGGAGGAATTCCTTCGTGTCAACCCGCAGGGCGGATTCTCTATGTACAATCCTCCAAGCTGGGTAAGCGGGGACTTTTTCTCGCCCATCCGTTTTGTATTCCCGTAGTTAAGTATTCAGTCTAGCGATTTCATCGCGGGAGCTGCGCCAGGCTGTAAAGAAGATAAATAGCCCTCCTCCACAACCCGAGGACCCTGGACGGTCCCTTGACCCGGCCTCCCAGGAGCATCCGGACATATCTGTGGAGCTGATCGATGGGGTATTTTACCAATCGAGTAATGACAATGCTTTGGTGGCCATTACGGGCGATTACCCTGGGCTACTTCCAGCCTCACAGGTGACTGAGACCGAAGTCCCAGCACTTCGAAAGGGGATCCATCCTTGCACTTTTTTGATTGCCATATAACAGCCGTGTTTTGCAGGGGAGGTCCTCGAGGCAGAAGGCCGAGCCTGCGGCAACTAACCAACAAGGTGCCGCGAGGCCAGGCAGGCTGAAAAGACCCGCAGTCTGGATTGAGACACCGGCGCAGCGGTACGACGTGCCGTCTTTATTGCAAGACATTATTCTCTGAGGCATACTAACGCCCATGCCTTCTTTTTAGGAAAAAGAGCACTTGCCGGACTATACCCGGAGAGGCTACCAATCGCGCCTCCACCAGCCAGGCTCCAAGGCCAGATTCAGAGGCGGGAACGAATACGAGGCGTGCATCGGGCGCTCCTCCGACAGAGGATGCGGATAAACTGTCCGCCACCAATTCCGAGGTGGAAAGTGCCATGAACCATAGGCGTCGCCGGACTGTTCTTTGTGACGCTTGTTTCTCCCAAGAGGCATTGGATGCCTTCAACTCAGGAGACGCGTACCTCCGTGCCGCTCAAAATGGTATAGCCAGAGCCACGGAGCAGTATGTAAAAGTCATACGGGTGAGAAAATTTGGTGATTATATATATCAGTAGCCCCTGAGACATGAAACAGTTAGGATAACTGATTTAAGGATCATTTGTTATGTAGGTTCTTACAGAAAAGAATACTCAACTGTCCCAGGAGCTGGAAGAGTGTAAAGCCCAACTTCAGGCCGCACTGGCCGCAGCAGGGGAGCCCAAAGAGACCCCCTCTGGTAACATATCCTTCGAATGATAAGTATCATATTAGAAGGCGGCGTATATGCAGATCTGATGATAAAATTGCAGATGACGCTGGATTAAATCCGGATAAGCAACAGCTCATACGCCAGTTGAAGGCTGGTGAGAGCGTGCTTACGAGGGTGAGGCAGGAGAAGAATGATCTCCTAGATGCCAACACCAAGATGGGCGTGGAAATAAAAGATGTTCGTGCCCAACTGTCGGACTCTGTTAAGGAGAATCGGCGGCTTCGACGCGGCATATTTAGTAAGTGCTTGAACGAACTTTGAAAAAGAGTTTGGCGAGGAAGCTAGCTGACAGAGTTATGTCTGTAGGTATGCTAACAGGTCGTCCTGCCGAGGAGATGCCCAGTTCAATGGGTGATCTTCTTCTCGAGCTCTCACAGTTGCACAAACGAGTTCGGTAGGTGATGCAAGGCGTTGCCCAGGCCTTGTGGCCATCCGTCTCCATACCCGAAGGCCTTGGAGAGCTTGCAGAAAAGCTGAAGGGAGCACAGCGGCGCTTCCGATTATGGAAGATATCGGCCTACCGTCAGGGCGCCAGGGAAGCCTGGGCAATGGTGAAGACACGATACACGAAGGCTAACCCGAAACACATGGCCGAAGTCGGACCTGTGGGGCCTGATGGGAAGGAGATCCCTGTGAGCTTAGTGTACGGCCAAGTAGAATTGGCCGCAAAGTATTCCCAACAGGACTGTAGACTAGACAGCCTATTGGATGGTATTGAAGAGGAATTCAACCGGTCAAATTGACTATGTAATTTTAAAGTGACATGTATAATGCCTTCTAGCCGGATTGTAGATCGTTTGTCATGGCGGAACTTTTCGCTTCAACCTCGGGACCCGACAGTCCGGAGTGTATCCGAATACCCTCTCGGTTATGTAAGAAGCAGGGCATGCGTGGAGACCAGGCGTAGGGGTCATTAGTGCTTTATCAGACAAGTGTCCAACTAGTTATGTTATATTACATGGGTAGTAAGAAACATCTTCTAGGGAGAATAGTTCCGTTAAGGGTTCCTTTCCCTAGGTAAGCATGCCCTAAAGTGCATGTCCGGACTGCGATAAGAAGTGCAGAAAAATCATCTGGGGGCAGATATGGGTAATAAAAGTCATCTTTTGTTCACCGGCCGAATATTCCCTTAAGAATGCTAGCTTTCAGCTTCACCCAGTCTGAGGTACACGTCCGGCTGACCCGACGGTAACAATCGCAGAGGTGCTCCCTTTATGCCCTAGCCGAATTAACGAGAACGTAGGGCATAAATACAAGAGCCAGGCAACCTAGCTTGGCCAAAACTTAAGTCATATCGATGCATATAATGGTGAAAAAAGGTACATGCGGAAGTATAACACATGTGTTGGGAGTGAGGCCCAGGTAAATAACTTAAGCTTCTGTGAAAGAAGCCCCCAGGTATGAAGAGTGCGGCTAGCGCATCCGTAATGTACGAGGGAGGCACAAGGTGACCCTTGAAGGCCTAGAGAAATAAAAGAAAGAAAGGGAAACAAGACAGATGATGCATATGCAGAAAATGGACAAAGGGAGGGGACTAACATAGAGTCCGGTGATAAGCGTAAAATCTTCGAAGCCTGGCTGCGTTCCACGGGTTCGGCTTGAGTCGACTAGTCGATGCATCCCGCAGTCGGTACACTCCACCGGTTAGAACTTGGTCGATAATGAAGGGACCTTCCCATTTGGGCTCGAGCTTGTTCTTTTTCTTATCCGGCAGCCGTAGAACTACTTCGCCAACATTATAAATTTTGGCCCGTACTTCTCTGCTTTGGTATCTGCGAGCCTGTTGCTGGTAAAATGCGGAACGGGCTTTGGCTACGTTGTGCTCTTCCTCCAAGGTGTCCAGACTGTCCTGCCGATCGAGCTCGACTTCTCTTTCTTCATACATGCGCACTCGAGGTGAGTCATGAATTATGTCACATGGCAGGACTGCCTCTGCGCCGTACACCATAAAAAACAGTGTATATCCGGTACTACGATTCTGCGTGGTCCGCAGCCCCTAGAGTATGGAGTCGAGCTCCTCTACCCAGTGCGTGTTAGACTCCGTTAAGGAGCGCACTAATCTGGGTTTAATGCCGCTCATTATAAGACCATTTGCTCGTTCGACTTGTCTGTTGGTTTGTGGGTGATAGACTGAAGCATAATAGAGCTTGATGCCCATTTTGCTACACCAGAGTTTTACCTCGTCGGCCGTGAAGTTCGTGCCGTTATCAGTGATGATGCTGTGGGGGACGCCGTAACGGTGTACTACCCCGGATATGAAATCTATCACCGGTCCAGATTCGGCTGTTTTAACCGGTTTAGCCTCTATCCATTTGGTGAATTTATCCACCATGACCAATAAGTATTTTTTCTTGTGGGTTCCCCCTTTAAGGGGTCCAACCATGTCAAGCCCCCAGACCACGAAGGGCCATGTAATGGGGATTGTTTGGAGGGCGATGGGTGGCATGTGGCTTTGATTTGCAAAGAGCCGGCAACCAGCGCAACGTTGGACCAAGTCTTGTGCATCTGCCCGGGCCGTTGGCCAATAGAATCCTGTATGGAAGGCCTTGCTTACAAGAGCCCGGGCTACGGCGTGATGACTGCCGAGTCTGGCGTGAACTTCTGCCAAAAGGTTCCGCCCTTCCTCTTCGGAGATGCACCTTTGAAGGACTCCGGTAGCGCTTTTTTTGTACAATTCTCCCTCATGGACCCTGTAGGCCTTGGATCGCCGCACTATGCAGCGTGCCTCATTTTGGTCGTCCAGAAGTTCTTGTCTAGTTAGGTAGGCCAGGAATGGTTCTATCCACGGGGCAATAATGGCCATTATTTCGTGGGCTGAATGTGTTATTTCGGTGGCGGGGCCTCCGATTGTGTCAGAGAGTTCGGTATCGGGTATTTTGGCCGGGTCCGGACTGTTGTTATCGGTGTCCCCTTCCCATGCTATGGATGGCTTGAAGAGCCTTTCCAGAAATATGTTGGGAGGGACCGCGTCGCGTTTTGCGCCGATGCGGGCGAGGATATCCGCCGCCTGATTGTTTTCCCGAGCCACATGGTGAAATTCGAGCCCCTCGAACTGAGCTGACATTTTTAGGACGGCATTGCGATAAGCTACCATTTTCGGATCCTTGGCATCAAAGTCTCCATTTATTTGGGATATCGCGAGGTTCGAATCCCCGCGCATCTCTAGGCATTGAATGCCCATGGATACTATCATCCGGAGACCATGTAGAAGGGCCTCATATTCGGCTATGTTGTTGGAGTTTGTATACATTATCTGTAGTATGTACTGAACTGAATCTCCTGTTGGGGACGTCAAAAAGACGCCAGCCCCCAGACCAGCCAACATTTTGGAGCCGTCGAAGTGCATGATCCAGTTTGAATATGTTTCGTACTCCTTAGGGAGTTCGGCTTCCGTCCACTCGGCGACGAAGTCAGCCAAAACGTGCGATTTAATAGCTCACCGTGGCTTTTAAGTTATGTCGAACGGGAGGAGCTCAATGGCCCATTTGGCAATCTGGCCCATCGCGTCGCGGTTGTTTATAATATCATTAAGTGGTACTTCCGAGGCTACCATTATCAAACACTCTTGAAAGTAGTGTTGCAGCTTCCGGGATGCCATAAATACCGCGTACGCTATCTTTTGATAATGCGGGTACTGTGATTTGCATGGAGTAAGGACAATGGACACATAGTATACCGGCTTTTGAAGGGGGAATTTGTGTCTGTCTGCTTCTCATTCGATGACGAGCACTACGCTTACTACTTGATGAGTTGCCGCAATGTATAATAACATTGGTTCGCCAATATTTGGCGCGGCCAGGACTGGGTTTGTTGCCAATATGGCCTTTATTTCGTTGAGTCCGGCCGTGGCGGCATCCGTCCACTCGAAGTGTTCGGTGCGCCGGAGGAGGCGATAAAGGGGTAATGCCTTTTCTCCCAAGCGGGAGATAAAGCGGTTTAGAGCCGCCACGCATCCAGTCAATTTTTTTATTTGTTTGAGGTCTGTTGGGGTAGCCAACTGTGACAACGCTCGGATTTTGGCCGGATTAGCTTCAATACCTCTACTGGAGACAATGAATCCGAGGAGCTTTCTTGCTGGTACGCCGAAAACACATTTTTCCGGATTGAGCTTGATGTCATATGTTCGGAGGTTATCGAATGTGAGCCTCAGGTCGTCTGCTAGAGTTTCAACATGCTTGGTTTTAACGACCACGTCATCTACGTATGCCTCCACTGTTTTGCCAATCTGGTTTGCCAGACATGTCTGAATCATGCGCTGATATGTTACGCCGGCGTTTTGGAGCCCGAAGGGCATTGTGTTGAAGCAGAATGGGCCGTATGGTGTGATGAATGTCGTTGCGGCTTGGTCTGGCTCTGCAATTTTAATTTGATGGTAGCCGGAGTATGCATCGAGGAAACACAATGAATCGTGTCCTGTGGTGGCGTCGATGATTTGATTGATGCGGGGGAGGGGGAAAGGATCCTTTGGGCAGGCCTTGTTAAGGTCCTTAAAATCGACGCACAAGCGCCAGGATTTCTCCTTCTTTGGTACCATCACCAGGTTTGCTAGCCAGTCTGGATGTTTTATGTCTCTGATGAATCCGGCCTCCAATAGCTTGGCTAGTTCCTCTCCCATGGCTTGTCTCTTAGGTCCGGAGAAACGCTGAAGAGCCTGCTTAACTGGCTAGAATCCTTTTAGGATATTTAGGTTGTGCTCGGCCAGCCTGCGTCGGATTCCTGGCATGTCTGAAGGGTGCCAGGCAAAAATGTCCCAGTTCTCGCGTAGGAACACTCGCAGTGCGGCGTCTACATCAGGGTTTAATTGTGCCCCGACGGAAGCTGTTTTTGTAGTGTCTGTTGGATGGACTTGGAATTTGACTATCTCGTCCGCCGGTTTAAAGGAGGTGGACTTGGATCTTTTATCGAGTATCACATCGTCCCTGTTCACCGTGGAGCGCAGCGCAGTTAGTTCCTCGGCCGCTAGGGCTTCGGATAGTGCCTCGAGGGCCAGTGCGACTGTCTTATTTTCGGTGCAGAGTGCTATGTCTGGATCACTAGCAAGAGTGATGATTCCGTTGGGCCCGGGCATTTTGAGCTTCATGTACCCGTAATGGGGTATGGCTTGGAAGATTGTAAACGCCTCCCGCCCTAGTAGAGCGTGGTATCCGCTGCTGAACGGGGCCACTTGGAATGTAATTTCTTCGGACCTGTAATTATCCGGCGTGCCGAATACCACATCTAGTGTGATTTTCCCAGCACAGCGTGCTTCCCGACTGGGGATGATTCCTCTAAAGGTTGTGCTACTTTGCTCAATGCGGCTCCAGTCTATTTCCATCTTTTGAAGAGTTTCCTCATAGATGAGGTTTAATCCGCTACCGCCGTCCATGAGTACCTTGGTGAGTCGAAAGACGTCCACGATTGGACTAAGGACCAGTGTGGCTAGTGCTCGGGCTGTTCGGAATTTGGGTTCGTCACTGGCATTGAAGGTAATAGCCATGTCACTCCAAGGATTTATTTCTGCTACGTGGCAGATTTTGGCCATGCTGCGGAGTGTTCACTTGCGTCTATTATTTGACGCGAAGGTCTCAAAGACCGTTAACACCGTATTGTTGTCCACGGGATGGTGCTCTGTGGTATTTGGGAGGAGTATATCCTCACCACTTTTGGCCACCTGCCGGAGTATCCAACATGCTCTAAGGCTGTGCTTTGGTATTGCATCCGCTGTACTATGAATTTTGCAGGGTCCGTTGAGCCATCCCTCCAGTACAGTTCCTTGCCCCGTAGAGGGCTTTTGCTTTTTGGTAGTTAACCCAGGTGTATTGTGATAATGTCCCCTTTTGTTTCGGACTGGGTTTGTATTCAGGGCCGGATTATCCCAAAATTTTATTTCGGTTTTCCAAGTGCTTTCCATCGCACAGTACTTTCTTACTATGGACACCAAGTCGGCAAAGCATGTAATTTTGCGGCGACTTATGGCATTGAGGATTCCTTTGTCCGTGCAATTATTGCAGAAGAATGAAATTGCGTCTTCCTCGTAGCAGTCCTTTATCCTGTTCATGACCAGTAGGAATCTGGCCCAGTAATGGTGTACTGTTTCTTCGGGATCTTGCCTAATTTGGGATAGAACGCTTATGTTTGGGTGGGTGGGTTTAATTGAGCCCGAATCCTCACCCAATCTGAGACTCAGGGGCCAAGGAGTTTCCGAACTCGGAAGTTTGGATTCTTGGTTGTTTTCCGATAAATCTAGCCCGCTGCCTAACTCTAGGTTCAGGCCTTGAGTGACGTCCTCCCCTCCACGGGTATCCGGCTTGGAGGGATTGGGAATCCGGACATAGCTAGTCCTTAAGATAGATGAAGGGTTGCCGCATTGTTCCTCCACCACTGCAACGTGATGGGTGACCTCGGGAGAGTTGATCTCTCTCAGATCGGGTTTAGGCCCAATCTGATCGTAGTCTGTAGCGACACCCAGGGCGGCGATGGGATCCAGGAGCTCGTTTAGGAAAGAGAGCTCCATTGGATCTAACTGCTTGGCGAGTTCCGAGTTGACGTGAAGATTGCTTTCGATGACCCGAGAAGTCATCGTCGGCGCAGTGGCCGAACAGACGGTCATAAGAAAACCACCTAGCCGGAGAGTTTGGCCGACAGCCAAAGCTCCTTTAGCAATAGTGCCGTCTTTAAAGACGGAATGAGACATCCTTCGTGGTGGCGACAGCACAGCGGAACTCTCAATGAAAGCACCAATGTCGGTGTCAAAACCGGCAAATCTCGGGTAGGGGGTCCCGAACTATGCGTCTAGGCCGGATGGTAACAGGAGGCAGGGGACACGATGTTTTACCCAGGTTCGGGCCCTCTTGATGGAGGTAAAACCCTACGTCCTGCTTGATTAATATTGATGATATGGTTAGTACAAGAGTAGATCTACCACGAGATCAGAGAGGGTAAACCCTAGAAGCTAGCCTATGGTATGATTATATGTGTTTCTACAGACTAAAACCCTTCGGTTTATATAGACACCAGAGAGGGTTAGGGTTACACAAGGTTGGTTACAAAGGAGGAGATATTCATATCTGTATTGCCTAGCTTGCCTTCCACGCCAAGTAGAGTCCCATCCAGACACGAGACGAAGTCTTCAATCTTGTATCTTCATAGTCCAACAGTCCGGCCAAAGGATATAGTCCGGCTGTCCGGAGACCCCCTAATCCAGGACTCCCTCACTTATCCCTTTATAAAGAGGGTGAATATCAAGCGTCCTCTCCGTAGCCGTTTGGTACTTGCCTATAATCTATCAGTCCTCGACACGGTTGGGTTACCCACGACCGTATTAATGAGAATCCCGTAATTAGGGGAACACGATCTCTGCTTTGACAAGACGTGTCAAGAAACCGCCTCGCGTTATGTGTGGAGCTGGTTGAAGAAAAACGGTTCAAATAATCACCGGGCCATGACACAATGTCATGCTACCATAACAAGTCAGCAAATTACATTTGCGAAAATATTATTCTCTCTACAGTGGTATGTGGAACTTATTTTGCAGGGTCGGACACTATCCTTGTATTCAAATTCTTTTGTGATGTATTCGGAGAAGGAACCCACCTTGCAATGCCAAAGACAATACTGCGCGCCGGACTCATCGTCATTGAAGCCTGGTTCAGGGGCTACTGAGGGAGTCCTGGATTAGGGGGTCTCCGGACAGCCGGAATATCTCCATTGGCCGGACTGTTAGACTATGAAGATAGATTGAAGACTTCGTCTCGTGTCCGGATGGGACACTACTTGGCGTGGAAGGCAAGCTAGGAAATACGGATATGGATATCTCCTCCTTTGTAACCGACCTTGTGTAACCCTAGCCCCTTCCGGTGTCTATATAAACTAGAGGGTTTTAGTCCGTAGGACAACAATCATAACATACAATCATACCATAGGCTAGCATCTAGGGTTTAGCCTCTCTGATCTCGTGGTAGATCTACTCTTGTACTACCCATATCATCAATATTAATCAAGCAGGATGTAGGGTTTTACCTCCATCAAGAGGGCTCGAACCTGGGTAAAACATTGTGTCCCCTGCCTCCTGTTACCATCCGGCCTAGACGCACAGTTCGGGACCCCCTACCCGAGATCCACCGATTTTGACACCGACACTGCCCCTGCCCCGGAGGGAGAGCCCTCGAGGCAACGTCGTCGTGTTACCTTTAACCGGGAGGTTACCGTTAACCACGTCAGTTCAGGATCCGAGTCTGCTTCAGGGGAGGACACCGCAGCACCAGTAGAGCAGTAGTACCTCGGAGTATTCGCAGTCGTCAAGATAATGTACCGATGTAGCCATACGAATCATGATGTTTCGTTGCATGTATGAGAGTAGTTGAACCTGTCATGTTGTTTATCTTTCATATATGAGTCTATGTATAATTATGTTGGGACTTTATTCGCTGTATTTTCTTCGCTCTTTTGTTTTCTTCTGGGATTTGTCGCTGGCTTTTGCCCAAATTTATTCTTGGATGTCTCTCATCTCGATTGCGTTGTCTTGGAAAAAATCCACAATAGGATGACGCGGGGAGGCAGCAGTAGCAACGTCCGTGAGGGAACTCCTGTTCGTCATTCCGCATGACAGGCAGGACATTCTCCCTAGCCGTATGTTCTGCCACCGCCTCCATCGCCAGATCCACCCTCCACCGAGCAAATTTTGTGTATGTTTGAGGAAAGAAGGAACAATGAACTTCTTGAAATATTAAGAAGTGTGCAAGCTATGGTTGGACAGAATGGAAATCAGAGCGGTCATTACTCAAAGTTGTCAGATTTTCAGAGGACCAAGCCACCCAGTTTCAGTCAGATTGTTGACCCATTGGATGCAGACGATTGGTTGCGTACCATTGAGAAAAAGCTTGAGATTGCTCGTACTGAAGAAAATGGTAAAGTTCCATTTGCAACTCATTACCTTGAAGGCACTGCTGACATATGGTGGGAAAATGCAAAGGCCATGTGGCCTGCTGATGAAGAAATCACCTGGGAAAAATCTAAGGACCAGTTCCGGAAATATGATATCCCTACTGGAGTTATGAACGTTAAGTAGCGTGAATTTCTTGCACTCGTCCAAGGAAATCAGTCTGTGGGGGAATATTTGCAAAAATTTAATCATCTGGACCGTCACTCCCTTTATGATGTGGCCATTGAGGAAAGGAAGATTGATAGATTTCTTGGAGTCTTAAATCCGCAACTCGGGTGTACTCTTAGTATGTTTGATTTCCAAGATTTCCAAACTTTGGTGAACAAGGCTTTCATTGCTGAACGGGAGCACAAGCTTGTATCAGATAATAGGCCTGCCAACAACAATGACAACAAGCGTAAGTTTGAGCCAAAGAAGGATGGGCAACCAATACAAAAGGCTCGAACCTGGCAACAGACTCAGGTGGAATACAAGCCCAATTGGCAACTGAATGTTAACAAGACCACCACTCAAGTCAAGAATGTCGTGACCAACCCAATACGTGAGGAGCGTCAGCGCGATAATTCGGTCTTCAATTGTGGGTACAACGGGCATTATGCCAAACAGTGCCCCAAGAACAACAAGGCGGATGCCCCATTCAGGCCATGAGTCAAGTTTATAGAGTCATGCCTGACCCAACAAAACATTACTGGGTACGTGCATCATATTTCAGCTGACAAAGCACAAGAGAACCCCGAAGTCGTCATTGGTATGTTTTCTGTTAATGACATACCTCCCGTAATTTTATTAGACTCTGGGGCTTCCCATTCTTTTATTTCTTGGAGTTTTGCTGCCTAAAACAAATTTCCTTGTACACTTTTGGGCAAAAATATGCTGGTACAAACCCCGGGATATCTAATCAAGAGCAACATGGTCTGCCACGATTTGGAAATCAATATCAACGGAGTCTACTTTCCAACCTCTCTGATACTTATTGAGTCTGAAAAGTTGGACATTATATTGGGTATGAATTGGTTGACCCAATATCAAGTTTGTATAAACTGCGCAACACGAGAAGTCACTTTGACCAGTCTGAACGGGCAGACTACCAAATTATATGCTCGCAAGAAAATACCCAAGCAAAAATTGGTTTTCACCACTGTGGCTAAGTTGGAACTAATTCCTGTGGTCAGCGAGTACCCTGATGTATTTCCAGAAGAACTGCCAGGCATGCCACCAGACCGAGAACTGGAATTTGCAATAGATCTTGTGCCCGGAGCTGCACCATTATATAAGAAGTATTACTGAATGCTCTCATCAGAATTAGTGGAGCTAAAGAAACAGCTTGATGAACTGCTCCAGAAATGATATATTTGTCCCAGCTCTTCACCATGGGGATCACCCGCTATTTTTGTGGACAAAAAGGATGGAAGTCTCCGCATGTGCGTAGATTACCACTAGCTGAATCAGGTCACCATAAAAAATAAATACCCGCTGCCAAGGATTTATGATTTCTTTGATCAGCTCAGTGGGGCTAAAGTATTCTCTAAGATCGATTTACGGACTGAATATCATCAGCTTAAGATTAAAAAGGAAGATATTCCTAAGACCGGATTCACTACTCGGTACGGTCTTTATGAATATATCGTGATGTCCTTTGGTCTCACCAATGACCCTGCTTTCTTCATGCATATGATGAACAAAGTATTCATGGACTTCCTCAACAAATTTGTCGTAGTCTCCATCGATGACATCCTCATTTACTCCAAGGGTGAATACGAGCACAAGGATCACCTTCGAGCAGTGCTACAACGACTCCGCGACCATCAGCTTTACGCCAAATTCAGTAAATGTGAGTTTTGGCTCAAGAAAGTTGGGTTTCTCGGACATGTACTATCCGCCGAAGGTATAGCCGTGGACCCGAGCACATTAAAGGATGTGCTCGGCTGACTGCTGCCCATGACAGTGACACAGATCCGGAGTTTTCTCGGATTAGCTGGATATTACCGTCATTTCATCGAAGGGTTTTCCAAGATTGCTAAACCCATGACAGAGCTACTCAAAAAGGATAAGAAGTTTGAATGGACAGAGGACTGTGAGCAAAGTTTCAATGAGCTAAAGATATGGCTGACAATCGCACAAGTGTTGACTCTCCCAGACATTTATCGTAGCTTTGATGTGTATTGTGACGCCTCCAGGCAAGGCCTTGGTTGCGTACTTACGCAAGACAGCAAGGTAGTAGCATATGCATCATGACAGCTACGACCTCATGAGGGAAATTAGCCTACTCATGATTTGGAATTGGCTGCGGTGGTTCATGCGCTAAAAATTTGGAGACACTACCTCATTGGAAAAAGGTGCCAAATTTTTACCGATCACAAGAGCCTTAAATACATATTTACTCAGCCGGATTTAAATCTCCGTCAACGAAGATGGCTAGAGTTGGTCAAAGATTATGATCTTGGAATAAATTATCACCCGGGTAAGGCGAACGTGGTTGCCGATGCCCGCAGTCGAAAGCCTGTCAGCTTAAATGCCATATTGAAATCCTTGCCTCCCAAACTCCAAGAGTCGATCGCTCAGCTCAACCTGGTCATAGTGGATGCTGGCATCACAAATACTTTGGAAGTTACCCCCACACTCGAGGAAGAGATCCGAAAGGCCCAGACAGCTGACATCAAACTACATATTCGTGCCAAGAGCCCGATGGCAGGGCAGACCCCAAACTTCTCCAAGGACAAATTCGGTACCCTCTGATTCTGTGGACGGATTTGTGTACCTAACCAGCCGGACTTAAAGAATAAAATCCTGTCGGAAGCACACGAATCCTCATATTCCATTCACCCGGGAGGTACAAAAATGTATGAGGACCTTAGACAAATATTCTGGTGGGAGGGAATGAAGAAAGATATTGCCTATTTCGTGGTCTGTTGCGACATATGCAACAAGGTGAAGGCAGAGCATCAGAAGCCAGTCGGACTCCTCCAACCGCTGTCGGTTTCGCAATGGAAATGGGATGACGTTTGTATGTATTTCATTATGGGATTGCCTAAGACTCAGCAAGGAAATGATGCAATCTGGGTCATAGTGGACACCTTAACCAACGTTGCTCACTTCATTCCGATCAGCACCAGATATCGAGCAGATCAACTTGCACAGCTGTATGTATCCAAAATCGTCAGTCTGCATGGAGTACCCCGAACTATCACTTCCAACCGATGTTCCCTGTTCACCTCCGCTTTTTGGTCCCATCTCCATCAAGCCTTGGGGACAACGCTGAAATATAGTATTGCTTATCATCCTCAGACCGATGAACAGACAAAGCGGGTAAATCAAATAGTCGAAGATATGTTCCGAGCCTGTGCTTTAGCTCAAGGACCTAAATGGGAAGTCTGCTTGCCATATGCCGAGTTTTCCTATAACAACAGCTTCCAGACCAGTCTAAAGATGTCACCGTATGAAGCTCTGTATGGCAGTAAGTGTCGCACTCCTTTAAATTGGTCTCAAACTAGAGATAGCCATATCTTCAGAACAGGCCTCATGATGGAAGCTAAGAAACAAGTTAAGGAAATCAGAGACAGATTACAATTGGCCAAATCTCGACAGAAAAGTTATTATGATGCAAAGCACCGGCAGGTCAGTTTTGAACCCGGAGAGCACGTATACCTCCGAGTCACTCCTATGAAAGGAGTCAAGAGATTTTAGACCCGTGGAAAGTTGTCACCCAGATTTATTGGTCCATTCCCGGTTATGTCTCGAGTGGGTACTGTTGTGTATCAATTGGAACTACCCGCTGAATTGACAGACGTGCACAACGTGTTTCATGTTTCACAATTGAGACGATGCATATCCCCGCCTGAGAAAAGGACCACTATGGCTGAGGTATAGTTGGAAAATGATTTAACTTATGAAGAGAGACCATTTAGAATTTTGGATCAGATGGAAAGGGTCACTCGCAGTAAAGTAAGAAAATTTTATTAAGTTCAGTGGGAGCATCATACTGAGCCAGAATCAACTTGGGAGCGGGAAGGATTCCTAAGGACTCATTATCCAGAGTGGTTTTCCCAAGCAACCGAATCTCGACAACGAGATTCATTCTAAGTGGGGGAGGTTTATGACAGCCTGATTTTTGCCCTCTCTCATTTGCTTGATTTTGTTTTGGGTTCAATTTGAAATTTAGAGTTTTTGAATCTTTTCATATGGACTTAAACACTTGGGTACCCTTGGCTTTCACCCAAGTGCTTCATTTCCCTCCCTTATCATCATTCCCCTTCTGATCCACCCCAAAATAATCTTTGGAATATTTTTCTTAAATGAAAAATATTCATTTCTCTCTCAAAACCCCTAGCTAGATCACTATGCTCCAAAGCAACCCTAATTTTTATGGCTCAGAAAAATCTGAGATAATTCACAAATATTCTTTGAACCGTAGAGCACCTTCCTGAGCAAAAATATTTGATCACTTTTTGGACTATTTTTGCTACAGAAAATATTTTCTGTTCTGGACAGAAATGGTGGTTTCAACAGCAACTACCATTTTACTTGCTCCATTGTGCGTGGTTTTTCTTGTGCATCTTCACCTTAGTAACTCATGGCTAACCTCCAAAGCACAGTCTCCAACTCCCACCCATTTGACCTCAGTAACCTCTCAAAGTTACTGACCAAAAACTTACCTGGCATGTAAAAACTTCTCTACTGCACCTGGATCCAAACCAAAGCATGGTAACCTCTCAATCTACCATGAACAACACGCCATACACGAAGTTTAGGCTTAGCTCAGCCTGATGTCATAGTCCATGCAGTGACCGCGTTCGTCCAGGGGTGCTGGCATGCGTGTCGACGCGCTCTGAGTGCCGCCGAACACTCTGTTCGCGCGTGCTCGCTTCCCCAGGCTGCCGTAGCACGCCAAACTTCGCCACCATCTTCGTCTCAACATCTTTAACTCCTCCCTGGCGTTCGCTGACGCCGGAGCTCGCCGCAGTGAGCACGGGCGCGGTCCGGCCAACCTAACATTGCGGTGTGCACTATGCTCGTCGCCTTCCCATCGCTCCTGTGCTCGTCCTCGCTCGCCCACAGTTACCGTGTGAGCTGCATCGCCTTCTCTTCCTCTCACTAACGCCGCTCGTCCCTGGGCGCCGTGGACAGGTGTCCACTGGCGGAGCCCGAACCCCCCTCTCCGCTCGCCTATAAATGGAGCCACCCCCAGCCTCCTCGAGCACCATCCACCACTCCCACACAACCCACAAGCGAGTAGGAAGCCGTCGCCCGGCAGGGCAGGCCACGGGCCGCCGTCCTCGAGCTCGAGCTCGCCGGCGATCACCTATGGTCGCCGCGGTAGCTCCAGCCCATCCCAGGCCAGGGAAACACTTCCAGGGCCTCCGCCTCTCTCTGGTGAAGCCATCCCGTCCACCTGGAGCCCCTGGAGTTGCCTCTGCTTGCCGTCTTCTTCATCACCGGCGACCATCATGTTCTACCTCTGCTTGCGAGGTTGATTCTGACACCGTCCGACCACCCCTAGCCACGCTACAGGTACGGGCAGGTGCGCCACTGTCCCCTCTTTCCATCCCTCCCTCTCGTTTTGGCCAGGGATTCCTCGTCATCGGCGAGAGCTCCGGCGGAGCTACAACTCCCTCTGTTTCCTTCTTCCCCTCCTTCTCAACTGACTAGCAGGGCCCGCTAGTCAGCCACTCTGTACGCGCGCGAAGCAGTACAAGTGGTGGCGCACTGAGGCTTTACGCCTTCGACGTCACCCCCCTAGTTTGTTTATTTAAATTCAGACTTAATTCAATTCCAGAGAGCTTCAAACAGCCATAACTTTTCAACCATAAGTCCAAATGAATTGATTCTTTTTGCATATTGGTCTTTGCAAAGAAATCTAACAGCTCACCAAAAATGAGATTTTTCTGAAGAGTTCTTGATATTTTTTTCTTGTGTTTAAAATTATTTTCAGAGGGTGATGCTTGTCTTGAGGATCACCAGAAGGCTTGTGAACCTCATCTGCCCTAAGGCAAGCCACAACAACATTTTCATGGTGCCATTTTCAATATTGATGATTTTCTTACTTGAATGATAGGATTAATCCATGCCTTTAAATAACTATTATGTTATTTATATTCTGTTAAGTGTGTGTTGGTATTATGCTTGATTTACAGAACCTTGAAACTAGCTTAGTTGGTAAAGAAGCTAAGATATAATTGTGGTGATGATAAAATGATTTGTTATGCATGTGGATGATGGATTAAAGTTATTTTCTTACATAAATAAAAATGGTTAAATTTGCTAGAAAATATCCTGTTAAGTGCTTGTTTAGACAATTTACCTAATTTACAGAATGTTTGAACCTAACTTGATTGGTAAAGAAATTAGGATTTGCTTGCGATGATGATAGTAAAAACTTTGCTATGCATGTGAGGCATTAATCGGAGTTATATTCTTACATGAGAAAATAATATTGCTTGCTGCAAAATATATGGTTAAAGTAAGACCAGGAAAGTAATATAAGTTGTTGATGCTTGTGTTTAGTGTGAATATGGTTGACATCAGTCATTTTCGTATTATGTGATGCATGTGTAGTATTGCATTTCATGGCATGCCATGACACCGGTCATTCTCCTTTTAAGTTGAACCTGAATATAACTCAACCTAATTATATCATTGACTGGTTCATGGTGCCGCTGAATCGAGATTTTCCCAGTGCAACCGCATTTGCAGTTGTGGAAAGGCCTTGATTTGGTCCATTGACATGCCTCTGGTCGGTGCCTCCAACTAGGGAAGGTTATGGGCGTGCTTACCCTGGTCCGGTAAGCCAGCATAACCTTGTGTGCCCCTGTTTGAGATTCTTGGTACCGGTCCCCGTGAGGGAAGTTTTGGCCACGACGATGGTTGGTGTGTATTTGGTAGACACGGGGCCACCCAAGACTAGCCCGTTAGGGATTGGGTCGGAGTGGCCGGGAGAGTGTCATGGCAATGGAAGGGTTTCGTCGGAATGCCGTTGGTCCACCCGAATGGGAGTGCGAGGCCATGGGTTCTGAGGTGTGGGTACAGTGTGCTACCTCTCCAGAGTGTATAATCTATCGATAGCCGAGTCCATGGTTACGGACAACTCGTAGTAGGTCCCACCATGAGTCAACGTTTAATAAACATGCACACTAAGTTATGATCATTGCACTGAAGATGATGGCTGAAAGGCCATCGAGATGTTCAAGACCATGATGGTGGTTTGGTGGTGCTCGCCGTAAGGATCACGAGTTACTTTGGTGGTGATCGCCATAAGGATCACGAGTTACTTTGGTGGTGATCGCCGTAAGGATCACGAGTTACTTTGGTGGTGATCGATGTAAGGATCACAAGTTACTCTGGTTAAAACCACGATAGTGGTTTGGTGGTGATCCAAGAACGATCACGATTGGTAAGGCTGTACCGAGGGATGTTTATCCCAAGAGCATGAGCACAGCATGTTGGAACATTATTGCATTATTAATTGGTTAAATATCATGATATTGTTTGTCATTATGATTATGCTTGTTGTGAGCTTGCAAGTACATTCCTGATCTGACGCGTCATGCCAGATTTCAGGAAAGTCACGTTGGAAATGAGTGCTGCTCGAGTATAGATCGTGTCCACATCGGTGTCCCTGTGATATGGAGTTTCCGCTACAACGTTGTTCCACTGCCGCATAGTTGTTATGATCGAGGCCCCTTTATGTTCACTAAATAATGTACATACTGTTCAGCCGCACCGTGCGTGCTGCTCGGCCTCGACATCTGTTGTAATATAAACTCTGAGCCGCTAGCATCAATAAAGCGGTTGTCTTTCTGTACCAAGATGTTGTGTGTTGCCAGAAGACAAGGTCTCTGGGCTGGCAATGCAGGGTAAACTAGTCGCTCTGAGCCGGGGTGCCACACTCGGTGACCCTTGAACCACTACTCTAGTTCCCGACCCTCGCCCCTCGAACCCTCGGTGACCCTCGAACCTCTACCCTATAGTTCCCGACCCTCGCCCCTCGAACACTCGGCGACCCCCCCTCATGTCGAAGTTATCGGGGAGGGGGTATATCGACCCCCCACCCTCATGTTAGAAGAGGAAAAAAGATCAAAGAATAAAGGAATAGAGGAGAAGAAGAAAAAATAGAATAATTCTATTTTTCTTCTTCTCCTCTATTCCTTTCTTCTTCTCCTCTTTTTCTTCTTTTTTTTCTCTACTTATTTTTTTCTCCTCTCCTCTTCTTATCCTTTCTTCTTCTCCTTCGTCCTCTTCTTATTTTCCTTTTTCCACTCCTTCTTTTTCTTCTTCTTCTTCCTTCTTCCTTCTTTCTCTTTTCTTCCTTTTCCTTATTTTACCTTTTCCTCTACACTAACCTAAAATGCACTAACCTAAAATCGATATCTACTAATTAACAACCTAAATAAAAAATTAATACATATATGAAAAAAACATCATATGAAAAAAACATCATATGAACATAATATGAAAAAAACATCATATCAACATCATCCCATATATGAAAAAACATCGGAAGGCCGCCGGACCATGGGGCGGCGCGACGGCGCCCGGGTAGCGGTGGCGCGGGGCGGCGACGGCGTCGGGGCGACGGGGGGCGGCGACGGTATCGGGGCGGCGCGGGGAGGTCACGGCGACGGCGCGGGGTGGCGCGCGGCGACGGCGTCGGGGCGGCGTGGGGCGCGGGCGACGATTGGGCTGGGCGCAGGGACGGGGACGCGCGGACGATGTTCCTTGGGCCACCTGCAAACTCAGCCCAGTAATTTCTCTCGATTTTTCTCCACTATGACCCGTCAGCGGGTGCTCTCACCTTCCCGTCTTTCTTACGGTCCTCTCTGTGCCATCACATCAGCTTGGCATGCTCTTCGTTTCTGAACGGATGTTTCAACCATGGTATTATAGGAGCATGCCACATCACCTTCGCAGGAACCCTCTTCGTGGGGGCTCGCCGTCAACATCACCATGGTCATCTCGTTTGATCTTATACCGCAATGCACGCCATACCAGGCATGCATTCAAATCCTCATGTGCACCGCGGCAGAGGATGTAGTTATTAGGGCATGCATGTATCTTCTGCACCTCCAATCCTAGAGGGCATACGACCTTCTTTGTTGCGTACGTACTGTCGGGCAATTAGTTATCGTTTGGAAGCTTCTTCTTCAATATTTTCAGTAGCTTGTCAAATTCTTTGTCAGACACAGCATTCTCTGCCTTCCACTGCAGCAATTCTAGTACAGTACCGAGCTTTGTGTTGCCATCTTCGCAATTTGGGTACAACCCTTTTCTGTGATCCTCTAACATGCGATCGAACTTCAGCTTCTCCTTTTGACTTTTGCACTGTGTCCTTGCATCAACAATGACCTGGCAGAGATCATCATCATGGGGCAAATCATCTGGTTCCTCTTGATCTTCAGCAGCTCCCCCCATTGCAGCATCACCGTATTCAGGGGGCACATAGTTGTCATCGTCCTCTTCTTCTTCGTTGTCTTCCATCATAACCCCTATTTCTCCGTGCTTCGTCCAAACATTATAGTGTGGCATGAAACCCTTATAAAGAAGGTGGGTGTGAAGGATTTTCCGGTCAGAGTAAGACTTCGTATTCCCACAATTAGGGCATGGACAACACATAAAACCATTCTTCTTGTTCGCCTCAGCCACTTCGAGAAAATTATGCACGCCCTTAATGTACTCGGAGGTGTGTCTGTCACCGTACATCCATTGTCGGTTCATCTGCGTGTATTATATATAACTAAGTGTGTCAAAAACCATTACAGAACATCATGAATAGATAAGTGACAAAATTAATAGAAGTTCATCATCACATTAAAACCAAAGTACATACATAGTTCTCACTGAACAACATATAGCTCTCCAGAGCATCTAGTTAAACCATACATTGAAACTATGTAAAACCTTTCAATGCAACAACACATGCGATCATAATCATAACCAAGGTAACAATTGATCCAACGGCATAATGATACCAAGCCTCGGTATGAATGGCATATTTTCTAATCTTTCTAATCTCCAACCGCATTGCATCCATCTTGATCTTGTGATCATCGACGACATCCGCAACATGCAACACTCCAATATCATCTTCTCCTCCTCCTCAATTTTTTATTTTTTCCTTCAAATAATTGTTTTCTTCTTCAACTAAAATTTAATCTCTCCACAATAGGGTCAGTTGGAATTTCCGTTTCAACTACCTCCTAGATAAATAAAATCTATGTCAACTTCATGGGCATAATTGTCATAAACAATAAATGAACCAAATAGTTATAAAAGATAATATATACCACATCCGAATCATAGACAGGGCGAGGGCCAACGGGGGCGGATACCAAAACCATCGCACTATATAATAACAACCAATAAGAAAAGTAAGAAAATTAGACAAGTATCTATATAAAGTAAGAATTTTTTCTTTCAGAAGAAGATAAGAACAAGAGGTTCACCATGGTGGTGCAGGCGATGAGATCGGCGCGGGCGATCGATGGCGATGAAGACGGGGACGGGACGTGTGATAACAATTTTCGATAAGTAAGAGTGTCGAACCCAATGAGGAGCTAAAGGTAGAACAAATATTCCCTCAAGTTCTATCGACCACCGATACAACTCTACCCACGATTGACATTCGCTTTACCTAGAACAAGTATGAAACTAAAAGTATTTTATAGGTGTTGTTGGGTAGGTTTGCAAGATAATAAAGAGTAAGTAAATAAAAAGTAGGGGCTGTTTAGATAAAGACACAACTAAGTTAGGTTTAGTAAAGAGCTTTTTGTTACGAGAAAGTTATTTGTCCCTAGGCAATCGATAACTAGACCGGTAATCATTATTGCAATTTTATATGAGGGCGAGGCATAAGCTAACATACTTTCTCTACTTGGATCATATGCACTTATGATTGGAACTCTAGCTAGCATCCGCAACTACTAAAGATCATTACGGTAAAACCCAACCATAGCATTAAAGCATCAAGTCCTCTTTATCCCATACTGTCGGGGATATACCCCGCGGTATGACCCGCCGGAATCATGACCCGGCCGGACTTGGCGACTCACCAGAGGACCTGGCTGGAGCTTGGCGACTCACTAGTGATCCGCCCGGACATGGCAGTTTATATGTAACCCGCTTGGACATTATGACTCACTGGAGACCCGGCGGGCGGATCAGACGGACGACAAGACCCAAGGCCCAGCAGGCCCGCTTATACTCTGGTTGGCCGGCTTAAGAGGAAAGGGATGACGAATGTTTCCTTTAGGAGGAAGCAAGACCCGGACCTGTATTCAACTTGTAAAAAGGATAGACTAGTCTTAGTCCTACTAGGGCTCCACATGTAACCCGCCCCTTCAACATATATGAGGGGCAGGGCTCCCCAAAGAGGGACATAAAATAATCTCTAGGGCTACACACAAAGAGCCGGCTTACCGGCGACTCCCTCATGATCATAATGAGACTTAGCCACAAACAACATGTAGGGTTATTACCGGATGATGTTTCCCGGGACCCGAAGCTGTCTAAACCCTTGTCTTGTGTTGCGTCTCTCGATTCCTCTCAACCCCTCTCAAGCTACCACATGGATGCGTTGGCCTCGCGACTAAGTCCTCACACTAAGGACATCTGTCATGATAATTCCACGACAGTTGACGCCCACCGTGGGGCCCGTGCACGGTGGTGTTGAGTTCTTGAAGGGATTTCGTCTAGGGATTGAGAAGTTCGCATCAGGATGAAGAAAAGACCAATTTTTTGAAGGAATCTGCATCAACCTCAAGTTCACTGGATTGAGATTAGAAATTTTACTGGCAGTAACCATCAGCTCTGTTAAACAAAACCATCAGAGAAAATCCCGAAGATATGGCATAGGCCACCGTGTTTCTCAGCAGGATCATCTACTGTCACCAAACGAACAAATCCAGCATGGAAACTTGAAGGAAGACCCGGACGTGGGCGGTCAAACCTGCCACGACCCGGAAACCGGGCCAACCACAGGATCTCCAGAGTCAATCTTGATTGATTTTTTTACTTAGATTACAAAAAGGAAAGGGGAGGGCCACGACCCAGAGGTTGAGACGGACAGGGAATTGGCAACAATGCGTGACTCGGAAAACGGAGATGCCGCAGACTCAGGCCCCCACCGGTCGCATCACGCACTCGCGCCAAGTTGCCTGAGCCGCCGTGGCCAGCCTCCGCCTTTGCAGCCCCGCCTCAAGCAGTCGCTGTGGATCACTCCCGCGGCCCCCGGCTCATCTCTGCATCTGCTGGTTTGCCCTCACCTCGCCATTCCGCCAGCCGCATCGACTTCCGTTCGCCTCGCGCCTATGCAGCCCCGACCGGCTGACTCCGGCGCTGTTTCTTTGTCTAGTACCCGCGCTGCCTCCTGTGCGGCGACACATCAAATCGCCGGCACCGTCGACTCCGCCGTGGTTAAGCCGCCAGCCGCCCGGCCAGCAACCACCGCCGTCACACTTGTACGGTGAGCCGTCGCGCGCGCCTGTATGAACCGCCGGAGCACCCTTGTGTCTGCTCGAGTCGCCGGCCGGATTTGCCTCACCATGCTTCAAGTCGCCAGCCGATTCTGCCGTCCCCAACGTCCTTGCTCGGTTTTGCTTCTGAGCTGCTGCCCCCTGTGTGTTCTTCTGTTAGCCTGTCCTCAAAACAAACAAGGAGAAGTGGGGAGCAGGTTGGAAGATTGAAAAAGTACTTGCACATACACAATTTCCAGGGACATCATATATGTATTCCTATGGAACCGTGCCAAGAAAAGGCCTCAAAATACCCACACGGCAATGCCTAAAAGTCTACAGTGGGAATATACGTTGGCCAGCAGCTATAGAAGTTTTCACAAGTTGGATGCTTCCCTCGTGGGATCTAGGAGACTGGAGTGTTAGGCCCTTCCCAATGCTCCACCTTGTACAGGTGCTATGCTTTCCACGTAGGCAAAAATCTGATGTGGCAAGTTATTTAAGAGGAGAGAGATGAGAGTGGTGACCCCAGGAAGAACCAATGCTAAGCGCGTGAACCTAGGCAAAACATTTAAAAGAAAGGAGCCCACCAATACGTGAAGAGCTTTAGTTGTTAAATCATTAAATGAAGCAAGCATAGCAACCATAAGCTAAGCACCTATGCATTGCGGAGTATAGTTGCTAAGCTATTTAATGTGCTTAGCACCTCATTTAAGCACCCATGCATTGGCAGCAGCCTTAGTACAGGGGTTTTCAACACCCATCACCAATGGTCATCATCATAAGATATCTGTGATTCAAGTACTGTCAGATCCTCCTGTCGCCTCTTACAACACCGCGGCCGGTTGACCCGTGATTAATTTCAGCTTCATCACGATGATCATCAACTCCGCGATGGTTAACTACTAGCCTGATGTATCAGTTGAAATCCATCCAATATGTTTTTATTACATATTGCTTTCTTTAAAAAAAACACTTTGGCTGGCAATACTTTTGGATGCAGGATAATTGTTCATTACGAATAAGGTGTTATATTGTGGGTATGGAGCGAGCGATGGCAATGTTCTACACCGGGGTTTTGTCCGTGTCATACTACCCGGTGAATGAACGTGCGCAAAGTCACCATCCTCTGTGGCCCGGTTTACATTAACTCGCCCGTCCGCACCTGCTTACAGCGCCGCGGCTGACTCATCTGTTGTCCAAACGAATCTGGTGATATTAATCCAAGTTTGTTTTATTAACACATACTGTTTTTGTTAAAGAACAAGTTTATCTTTGCCTTGGTCTGCAATAGTGTTTATGCAGGGCAATTATTTATGAGAAAAAGTGATATTATACCGCGGAGATGGAGGCACGTCAACATCTTTTGGCACATGTAGTTGTCGTTACTCAACGGACTCCCGCACCGGTGTACAACGCCGTGGCCATCTCTCGCGACAGCGCGGACTTACAACGTCGTGGTCGTCTCTCGCGACCACGCCGACTTATAACAAGGAGGACAACTTGCCCGTCCGCACCGGCTTACAACGCCACGACCGGTTCATCTGTCTGTACCGCCTCAGATGTTGTGGCCGTCTTTACCGTCCGTCTCTCGTGACCGCGCCGGCTTACAACGCCGTGGTCATCTCTCTCGACCACGCCGGCTTATAACAAGGAGGACAACTTGCCCGTCCGCACTGGCTTACAACGCCACGGCCGGTTCTTCTGTCTATGCCGCCTCTAATGTTACGGTCGTCTTTACCATCCGTCTCTCGCGGCCTGGTCTACATCGACACACCGAGCCGCACTTGTTTGGATGAGCTGTTTATTGAGTATGAGCAAGTCACTACTTGGGAAGCCCGGTTTTCTTCCAACAAATTAGAGGCAAATTACCATATATTATCAGCCGCCGTCTGCACTGAATGGTTCAATGGGCAGGTACACAAGTCGCCGCCACTACAGTTTGGTTAACTTCAAACAGCCAGTTGGAAGGAACCATTGGCCGAGTTGCTGACACGGCTCATACGGGATATTTATAACCCGCCGCAGTCACCTCAACCTTCTGTGGATTCACATCGCGATATCAACACCAATGATGTATACCTTCTGCTATAGTCAAATATGGAGAATCACAAGCCAACTCCTCGAGTCGTTTTGAGACTTGGGGGCTACAATGGTATGACTCGGCAAAATTAGCCGTTTTGAATGAATTCAAGAACTCCAGGTCATTGAAGGGAAAAATAAGCCGTGCCCCAGAGATTACTGCTAGATCGATGAAAATTTAAAAGCCGTCAGAAGATTTCCGGCTCAAAATAAGGACTCTGGTTTAAAATCCGGTTCAAGAGACATCTTTCTCCCACAAAGCACTGAAGCTCTCAAATCCGGTTCAAAAGCCGGCCCAGGGTAAATTTGTCCCTCACAAATTTTTGAAGCTCTCAAATCCGGTTAAAAATCCAGCTCAAGGTAAATTTGTCCCTCACAAATTTTTGAAGCTTTCCAATCCGGTTTAAAGTTCCGGTTCAAAATAATTAATCTCCCGCAAATTCGAGTTCTAAGAAAAATTAAAAGTTACCAAAAAGAACTTGCTGCCATGATGCGCGTTTCAAACACAGGTGTCCTTCCTTACGGCTTATCTTATTATGGTCACTTGGGGGCTTCCTACTCATCGAGCATAGCTGTCGGTACCCTCTTGATCGGTGCAATACTAATATATGGTCACTTGGGGGCTTCTTGTTCAAACATAGGTCGTATTCGAACCAAAGAGGACATAGCTGTCGTAACCCTTTTGATCGGCGCAAAGCCAAACTCACTAGGGGGCTTCTTGATCGTATCCGAATCATAGCTTAACCCCTTTTGGGTCCGACTTGGATCGTATTCGAATCAGGGTCGTTAAAAACCTCTCAAGGTCATTTGGGGGCTTCCTGTTCAAACATAGGTCGTATTCGAACCAAAGAGAACATAGCTGTCGGTACCGTCTTGATCGGCGCAACGCCAAAGCCACTGGGGGCTATATGATCGTATTCGAATCTTAGCTCAACCCCTTTGGAACGGTTTTCTGATCGTATATGAATCAGAAGCCTTAAATTTTTTAAATCTTTTTTGCGAACAATTTTGGGTTTGACTTGAGACCTTTTTTGGATTACATCTCAAATGTATATAAGTGTTTTATGCTTAACCCGTCTTGACTTTTGACTATAAGTCGGCAGCTTATGACAATCATCATCTATGTGGAAGCATTGGCTTCTAAGGATTGGGTTATCACCCTTACTGCACAGGTCATGTAAACCGGCAGTACAAAATCAATATCACAGTGGTTATATGTGAGGTATTATGACCCGCCCTGCGACAAACTGCCAAGGGTTCTTGTGATCTACTTGTGTGCAGGGTAAGACTACATTTGGGTGGTTGCCCGCCCTGGCTCTTGACGTTAAGTCACCAGGACGTATGTTGTTTAAACTCTATGCAGGATTTGCAGAACCATGACTTATATAAATGCTTCAGTCCAAGCTCATCACTGAAATTGGTGTCTCAAAAGGGTTATCAATTATTGATTTTCTCAAGGGCTATAGGACACTGGGTTACACAAATTCCTGCTTGCAATGAATGCGCATTAAGACGTCATCGGCCAAGAGCCGCCAGGTATTTAACTCCGGATCTACTTGTCAACCGATGAGGCATTCAAATCTTTAATAGCCGAAACTGGCTGCATTTTCATGATGATATTGAATGATTGAGGTTTTCGTACCGGATTATATTATTCAAATCTTGAATAGCCAACATGGCTGGATTTGTATTGTGATTATCAATAACCAGTGTTATGATTGAGGTTTTCAAAGTCGCTTTAGCGCAACGGTTATTATTTTTATCAATGGGCGTGATTTATTTTACAATGGAGGAAATAGTCCCAAGTCACTGCAGGCTTACGACCCGGCACTTGGGGGCTACATTGTTCGAATCGAGATTACATCGAATATACAAGTCCCATGTCACTGCCAGCATGCACCATGGCACTTGGGGGCTAATGCAAAGTCATTTTTTGCTCAACTTATTAAAGACCCAACTCATCACATTTTAAATGAGCCGGCCCTTGGGGGCTACATGTTGTTGCTCAAATTTACATGATCATATTTACAAAGTCTCTGCTCATTATTGCATAATGACCCGTCCCTTGGGGGCTACATTGGTTGAAATCTTTATGAGCATAAGGCAATTACAAGTCCCAGGTTGCTGCAAGCATGACAAGCCGGCACTTGGGGGCTACAGGTGATATGCATATAAAGGAGGAATAACTTCAAATTATCAGTTTTGAGTAAATCAGATTGACCCGGCGTCACCAATAACTATGACCCGGCATCGACAATAATTATGACCCGGTACTATCAATGTTTACAAACCGGATATTTTCGCAATGATAAACCGGCAAGTTCCACAAATCGGTTGAAAGTCAGATGAGTTTTTTCAAGACCAATATTTTTTAAACCGGCGCTTTGGAAGCCGATTCAAGTGGATTATTTATTACAATATTTCTCTATAAGATACCAATGTCTGCAAATTGGCTCTGAAGCTGGCCTATTAACCCGGATTTCTCAAAGAAGTATCTGGATTTTAGTATTGGCAAGGTTTGGACATATCTGTTAAAAGAGATTTGCTATAAGATCTTTGAGTATTCATCCAGGAGGAAATGACAAGGACTTAAGGATGATCAGGTGCTGGTTCAGGAAAATATTTTACGTCAGAGAACAACCTATCAAGTTTGTTCTTGTGTTTATTTGACAGGATCAGTTTAACATGGATAAATCCAAATTAAACTGGGGGCTAATGTCGGGGATATACCCCGCGGTATGACCTGGCCGGAATCATGACCCGGCCGGACTTGGCGACTCACCAGAGACCTGGCTAGAGCTTGGCGACTCACTAGCGATCCGCCCGGACATGGCAGTTTACATATAACTCGCCTGGACATTATGACTCACTGGAGACCCGTGGGCGGATCAGACGGACGACAAGGCCCAAGGCCCAGCAGGCCGGCTTATACTCTAGTGGGCCGGCTTAAGAGGAAAGGGATGATGAATGTTTCCTTTACGAGTCAGCAAGACCCGGACCTGTATTCAACTTGAATGAAAGGATATACTAGTCCTAGTCCTACTAGGACTCCACATGTAACCCGCCCCTTCAACATATATAAGGAGGGGCAGGGCTCCCCAAAGGGGGACACAAAATAATCTCTAGGGCTAGACACAAAGAGCCGGCTTACCGGCGACTCCCTCATGATCATAATGAGACTTAGCCACAAACAACATGTAGGGTTATTACCGGATGATGTTTCCCGGGGCCCGAAGCTGTCTAAACCCCTGTCTTGTGTTGCGTCTCTCAATTCCGCTCAACCCCTCTCAAGCTACCACATGGATGCGTTGGCCTCGCGACTAAGTCCTCACACTAAGGACATCTGCCGTGACAATTCCACGACACATACGCAACAACCCCCTTTCTCGGGTTTGTGTTTCAGTCACTCACGCAACCCACTATAAGCGAATCATGAACGTATTGCAACACCCTACAGCGGGGATCCCTCACGCTTGCACGACACGGAGAGCACCATAGGACAGCACCAATAATAAAACATGCAACTCAAACCAATCTTGATCATCAAATAGCCCATAGGACAAAACGGATCTACTCAAACATCATAGGATAGCCATACATCATTGGGAAATAATATATAGCATTGAGCACCATGTTTAAGTAGAAATTACAGTGGGTAAGAGAGAGGTTACACCGCTGCATAGAGGGGGGAAGAGTTGGTGATGATGGCGGTGAAGATTGCGGTGATGATGATGGCCACCACTACAAAAAAAGAAACATCCGTGACATTTTGGGCCGAATGAAAGTTTTTTCTGTCATACATATGACACTTCTATGACGATAATTGTGACAAAACCCGGTATCATCATAGATGTGGTGGGCTCCTACTTCTATGACAAAAAATCATGACAAAAAATGGGCTTTTCGTCCTGGGCGGGCCGGAGACGCAGCTGCATGACATTCTTTGGGCCGTCCATGACGGAAAAAACCGTGGTAGAAGCGAGGGGAGGAAAATTTCGGGGAGTTCTTGGTTATGGTGGGAGGTCGTGGGCCAAGCGATGCGCGTTTCTCTCATCCACGTACACGCGTGTGTGCGAGGCGTTGGCTCTAACTGAACCCGAGCGAGGCGTTGGGCTCTAACTGAACCCGAGCGATTGCACTTCAGGCTACGCGTTACTGAACTCGAGCGATCGATCGATGGATGTTAACTGAACCCGATCGAGCGATTCCTTCGCTAGTGCTGCTAACTGAAGCCGATCGATGCTGCCTCTGGGATGAACAGTGAGCGTTATGGGGCGGTTTGGATGAACAGTGAGCGGTGTTGTTGCCTCTGGATGAACAGGACCCCGTGGTGTGGTGGAGGGCTGGATGAACAGTAGACGGTGGAGGGGTGCCCGTGGAGGGGTGGTTGAACAGGACCCCGTGGTGTGGAGGGCTGGATGAACAGTAGACGGTGGAGGGGTGCCCGTGGAGGGGTGGTTGAACAGTAGCCGGTGGAGTAGCACGTGGTGGAGGTTGGATGAACAGGAGCCCGTGGAGGCTGGAGGAGGTCGACGGTGGAGATGAACAATATCCCGTGGAGTCCCGTTTTGCGGTACACCACACCCCTCCCGATAAATAGGACCCCCGTTTCGACCGTAGCGCTCCAACACAAGTCCGTTTCATCTGTTTTGCGGTACGCCACACCCCTCCCGATCAACAGGACCCCCGTTTCGACCGTAGGAGGTCCGTTTCGTCCGTTTTGCGGAACGCCAGACCCCTCCCGACGAATAGGATCCCGTTTCAAACGTGGCTGGTCGAACACAAGGTCGTTTCCTCCGTTGTGCGGTACGCCAGGCCTCGTTTCCATCGCCTGTTCCGTCAAGCCCTCCCGATGAACACGACCACGCATTCCGTTCCGACCCAGCCGGTTGGCTCATACGCATTCCGTTACCTCCCCATGAAAACGACGCATTCCGTTACCTCCCCATGAACACGACGACGCTACATCTCCATGAACACGACGACGATGTTGTTGCTCCGTTCTGACCCAGCCATGTACACGAGCCGTGGCCGTACGTATGCGCGAGTAGGCGTTCGAGACCCTGCCCGTATGTATGTACGTGGACGTATTTTCTTTCTTGCACCCTAGCCGCTGTACGTACATGTACATGCTACATGCGCGCCTCTACTACGACACATGCGCGCCTCTACTACGACAGGCGCGCGCCTCTACATCGACCAGAATATATGTACGTACATGTTCGCGACCAGAATGACAACGCTACATACGCTTCGACTAGGTGGGTCCCGACTGTCAGGCACTTCCTTGCGTGCGAAGATGTAGTTGGTGGGTCCCAGCAGTCAGGGGGCGAATCGTTTTTTGCCCGGACGCACTTCCTTGCATGCGAAGGTGTAGCTGGTTGGTCCCAACAGTCAGAGGGGAAACATTTTTTTTCGCGAAATACGGTGGCCCATCCGGTGGGTCCCCGTTGTCAGGTGGAGGAATAATTATTTTGCACGTAATAAGGAGGCACTTCCTTGTTGCGGCCATGAACCCAGCTGTCAGCCTCTCCACGTACAGTCCACGTCCGATGGAAGCCGTTCCTTGACCATGTTGACTACGCCGCGCCGAGAGCACCAGGGTGGTGGACGATGGTGAGGCCTAGGAAGGGGACGACGCGGAGCCGGGGAAGACGCGGCAGTGGATGCCCAAGCGTGAAGGAGTACGAGGGTTCACTGGTTCGCTGCGGTGTGAGGCTGCCGTCGCCGCAGAATAACAGGGGGTGTGGGTGATTAGAGAGATGGCCTGGCCAGCGGTGGGAGTAGTAGGGGGCGGTGAGACCTCCGCCGCATCGCAGCCGGCCACGGGAGGTAGGAGCACGAGGCACGACCGGCTGTCATGCCCTCGATGCGGCTATATCTCCTACATGTCGAAGCACGACTTAGAGGCATAACCGCATTGAAAGCAATGTCGCAAGTGAGGTTATCTTCACACAACCCATGTAATACATAAGGGAAAGAGATAGATAGTTGGCTTACAATCGCCACTTCACACAATACATGAATATAACAATACATCATCCAGATACACACAAGGTCCGACTACGGAACCAAAATGAAAGAAGACTACCCCAAATGCTACACATATCCCCGATCGTCCCAACTGGGCTCCACTACTGATCAACGGAAATGAAACAACACTATGAACAAGGTCTTCATCGGGCTCCTCCTTGAGCTCGGTTGCATCACCTGCACGATATCATCGGCACCTGCAAACTGGTTTTGGAAGTATCTATGAGTCACAGGGACTTAGCAATCTCACACCCTCGCGATCAAGACTATTTAAGCTTATAGGTAAGGTAAAGGTATGAGGTGGAGCTGCAGCAAGCGACTAGCATGTTTGGTGGCTAACATACGCAAATGAGAGCGAGAAGAGAAGGCAAAGGCACAGTCGAACAACTATGATCAAGAAGTGATCCTCGAACAACCTACGTCAATCATTACTCCAACACTGTGTTCACTTCCCGGACTCCCGAGAAGAGACCATCACGGTTACAGATGCGGTTGATGCATTTTAATTAAGTTAAGCTTCAGATTTTCTACAACCGGACATTAACAAATTCCCATCTGCCCATAACCGCGGACACGGCTTTCGAAAGATCAAATCCCTGCAGGGGTGTGCCAACTTAGCCCATCACAAGCTCTCACGGTCAACGAAGGATATTCCTTCTCCCAAGACAATCCGATCAGACTCGGCATCCCGGTTACAAGACATCTCGACAATGGTAAAACAAGTCCAGCAACACCGCCCGAATGTGCTGACAAATCCCGATAGGAGCTGCACATATCTCATTCTCAAGGCACACTCAGATGAGCACTATGTACAACTAAAACCAACCCTCAAGTTTCCCCGAGGTGGCGCTGCAAGTGGCTCTGTTTTGGACCAACACTCAGAGGAGCACTGGCCCGGGGGGTTTAATAAAGATGACCCTTGGGCTCCGGAAACCCAAGGGAAAAAGAGGCAAGGTGGCGAATGGTAAAACCAATGCTGGGCATTGCTGGAGGAGTTTTATTCAAGGTGAACTGTCAAGGGGTTCCCATTATAACCCAACCGTGTAAGGAACGCAAGATCCGGGAACATAACACCGATATGACGGAAACTAGGGCGGCAAGAGTGGAACAGAACACCAGGAATAAGGCCGAGCCTTCCACCCTTGACCAAGTATATAGATGCATTAAATTAATAAGAGATATTGTGATACCCCAACAAATATCCATGTTCCAACAAGGAACAAACTCCGATCTTCACCTGCAACTAGCAACGCTATAAGAGGGGCTGAGCAAAGCGGTAACATTCTCAAACAATGGTTTGCGAGGACAAGGTAGGTTAGAGTCTTGGCTTAACAATATGGGAGGCATGATAAGCAAGTGGTAGGTATCGTAGCATAGGCATAGCAAAAGAGCGAGCAACTAGCAAGCAAAGATAGAAGTGATTTCGAGGGTATGGTCATCTTGCCTGCAAAGTTCTCAGAGTTGGCTTGATCCTCGTAAGCGTACTCAACGGGCTCCTCGATCATTTACTCATCTCCCGGCTCTACCCAAATCAAGAAACACAAGCAAAGGGAGAACAATCAACCACGTGCAATGCACAAACAACATGATGCAAAACATGGTATGATATGCGGGATGCGATATGTGATCCATATGCATGATTTGGAAAGGAATGATTGAACCTGGTCTCAACTTGGAAATCCAAGAGTGCCACGGGATAGAGGAGACGATTCCGGTCGAAAACAATATAAAGCTCGCCAGAATCGGATGCACGGTTTGGAAATGGCAAGCAAAACAAATATGGCACCGGTCTGCGGTTAACAGCAAGTGGCCATCAAAATGCATCAAGAACAACATGCTACAGCAATCCACCATGACAACAAAATACATGGCAGGGATCCACTCAAGATTCTTGACAAAAGATGAACACTGAGCTACGGCTAATTCACTCATTAACAGGTTCAAACAAGCATGGCAAAAGTGCAAAAGATAAGAGGTTTGAGACTTAGTGAAATTAACATGTCAGGAATTTAACATCAGGAAGCAATGTTTAGACCACGAAAACTACACGCTATAGGAACATATCATGGCAAAGCAAGGCATGGCATGAAGCTACTCAAAGCATACAACAAAAGTCCCTTACTGACCATAAGCCAAAAGGGATCAGAAAATACAATTGCAAGCATGTGAACATGGCAAAAACATAAACAGATTCAGACTTGGAGAAAAACCGGAACATGGCAAAACAAACATCAAGTAGGCATGTTTATGAGCTCGATGCACTCACTACAAAGCATGGCATGATAAACTAAGCATACACCCAGCAAGTAGACATGGCATAGAAGCTAGACATGGCAAGAACAACAACATAGGATGCACGGATCAACTACAACAAGCTCGGCAAAATAGCTAAACATGTTAACAATCTGCCAGGAACATTTTATAGCAAAAGTAGAGCTCGATTGACTCAAGCTAGGGTGCTCCATAAATGCAAACAAAGACATGGATGGATAGAGCACAACATTACCTACAAAACATCCTTACTGATCATGCTCAAAAGAGGCACAGATCATTCGATAGCAACATGAACACATGGCATAAAAATAATAACAGGACAAAGACTTAGAATATTTCTAAGTCCCTGAAATCAGCAACATTGAGTAAGCTACTTTGCATGCTTGTACTAGTCACCACAAAGATCACAAAAATACATGGTATACACCCCTGTAAAGATGTCATGGCATACTTCAAAACACATGTATAGCTCAGGATCGTAGGAGGCACACATTAATCATGGCAAAAATGACAAAAATGAATTTGCTAAAACAAATCTGAAACTATCATGACATAGCCCTCTTCCAATAGCATTTCGGGCATCAAGATGAGCTCAAATGAAAATGATGCAATGAGATGAAATGGAGTACTCATCGAGACGAACATTTTGATATGCTACATGCACGAATCGGAGCCACGGTGATGAAGTTATGATGCGTCAAAGTATGCATACAAATAACTGGGATTAGGGTTTCGGGGGAAAGTCAACCCGAGGTGGACCCAGATCCAGATCCGGTTTGCACACGGATCGTGGTTGGCCAGAATCTTCGAGCTCGCCGGACTTGGACTTGAGGTCGCCGGAGGAGGACCGGCCGGAGCTTGGGAGGAGGAGGCCGGTCGGTGGAGGACGTCGCTGGAGCTCCGGGCGGCGAGGCCAAGGTGCGACGGGGTCGGCGGAGGTCGACGGCGGTGGGGTCGGCGGTGGCCGGCATCGAGGTGCCTGCGGCGGTGGCTCGCCGATGCGGGAGGAGATGGGACGGCGCAGCGCGGCTAAGGAGGAGAAGGGCGGCGGGCGCGGGCGCCTCTGGCCCGAGCGCGGCGCGGGCGGGCCGGCCACGGGCCTCGGGGGGCTTCGGCGGGCGCGGAGATGTGGGGCTCTCCCCAGGCGATGTGGCGCTTGCCGGTTGGACGAGGGCGACGCTGGACGTGTCCGGACGTCCGGCGGACGTGTCCGGCCGCGGGAGGGGAAGATGGACTAGGGTTAGGGGTGGTAGAGACCCGGGATTTCGGGGAGGGGATCTATTTATAGAGGTAGAGGGAGCTAGGAAGCTCCCAATGAGGTGCGGTTTGCGGCCACACGATCGTGATGGAACGGCCTAGGTGATGGAGGAGGTTTAGGTGGGTTTTGGGCCACTTTGGAAGGGTGTTGGGCTGCCACACACACGAGGCCTTTTCTGTCCCTCGGTTAACCATTGGAGTATCAAACGAAGTCCAAATGGCACGAAACTTGACATGTGGTCTACCGGTAGTAAACCAAGGCCGCATGACAAGTCTCGGTCCAATCCGAAAACGTTTAACACCCGCACACGAAAAGAGGTAGAAAGGGACACCAGAGGACATAGGAGCGCCAGATTGCAAAACGGACAACGGGGAAAAATGCTCGGATGCATGAGACGAACACGTATGAAAATGCAATGCACATGATGACATGATGTGCAATGTGTGACACGCAAGCAATGACAAGGCAACAACAGCGAATAACTGGAAGAAACCTGGCACATCACTCTCGGGGCGTCACACCGGCGCTGGTTTGGGCGGCTGGAGCAAGAAGACCAGAGGTTGAAGAAGCACTACGGCCGTTCGATGGACATTGCACGGTCACTGGAGCTAGAATCGTGCATATATTGACTAAGTTGACAAAGCCCTCCGTCCCCGTCAACTTAGTAGGCCCACAAGTTAGCCTGCCACTATACTGGGTCCCAGCTAATAGGGGGAGTATTCATTTTTTTGTGCGTAATAAGGAGACACTTCCTTGCGTGCGAAGATATAGCTGGTGGGTCCGAGCTGTCAGCGGCGGTAACATTTTTTTTCATGAAATACAGAGGCCCTTTCGGTGGGTCCCTGATGTAAGGTGGAAGAATCATTATTTTGTGCGTAATAAGGAGGCATTTCCTTGCGTGCGGCCGTGGACCCAGTTGTCGGCCTCTCCACGTACAGTCCACTTCAGATGCATGTCGGTCGTTGACCATGTTGATCAGGCCGTGCCGAGAGCACCAGGGCGGTGGACGACGGCGAGGCCTAGGAAGGGAACGACACAGAGGCAGGGAAGACTCGCAGTTGTGTCCCACGCGGAGGGGAGTACGACTGTACGAGGGTTTACTGGTCCATCTGCCGTCGCCGGAGAATAACAGCAAGTGTGGGTGAGTAGAGGGATGGCTAGGCCAGCGATGGGAGTATGGTGGGGCGGTGAGGACTGCCCGGCAGCACAACCGGCGCTTGTTTGTGCGGTTGGAGCAGGAAGAGCAGAGATTGAAGAAGCACGACGGCCGTTTGATGGACATCCAACAATCACTACTTGTGCGTCAACCTTTTTTGTAGGAAAGCCTCAAATCTGTGGAAAACAGCATACAACCCATTTGCTAATTCTTAAGGTTTTTTTGGAGCCCATATTCTTTTTGTTAGCATTACAGCCATATTGTGGCCACGGTTAAAAAATTATACGAAATTTTGCATATTTCGGTGCGGTCCGAACTGTTTTTAATCCCAAAATTTCGACTCACATTCTAACTGATTTTAAAAATAAATGTATATCAATATAAAATCCAACAAATTCTCCACGCATAAAAATTAATGTAATTTAAAATCTCAAAATGAAAAAAAAAGATATTTGAAACTAATTGCCGGTTTGATGTGTTTTAAAAATGTACAACCCATTTCTCATTACTGATGGGCCATTTTCTCGGCCAGCCGAATGAAAGCTCTCCTCGTCTTGAAAGATTTGCATCCCAACAGGCCTGACAAAGCGACTTACTTGGCAAATCACAAAAAAACCGGGCTGTGGTCGTGGACCCAGCTGTCAGTCCATTTGTTTTTTAGTCCATTTGGTGGGCTGGGTGAAACAATGATGTAGCATCTATGTAGCCCGTTTAAATCCCATTTGCGTTTTTCTTGAAATCCGCGGACTTGCTAGGCTGGGTGAAAATATCATGTTGGGCTAGACAGAGAAATGTTATAAAAACATAAACACATGATTGCACGTCAGTAAAATCTTTGCAAGCTTATGTACGCAATCACTAGGAGTTAACTTGCCAAGTTATATATAAACAATTATTATTATTATTTTGTAAGAACTTTCAACTTACGAAATAAAATATCATTTTAATTTGATGACGTAATAGTACGTGGGGTATTATTATTTTTTAGGCTAGACGTGGGACAGTTGAGTTGGTTCTAGGGGAATGTACTGGGAGAAAACTCAGTTTACATCAAAAAAGAAAGTGGGAGAAAATTCAGAGACTGGACGGGTCCACCCGAGGAGGGGAATATGTTGGGAGGAAGGAGATTCAAAGCACGGCAGCCGAGTGAACTAGTTTTTTTTACGGACAAGTGAACTAGTTTACATACATAAGCAAATAGCCACTAAAAAGCAATCAGGTTAATGGGTTCTTAAAAGAAATATTTCGGACAAAACAGATAATTACGACACATAGGCTAATGCATGAAACACTCAGATGATAAAGGTGCTTATAAACAGATAAAGTACAACATCTAGACCCTCCTGGCACGCTTGATCATGATGTTGCGGCTGTCCGTGTACTCATCGGTTACGGGAAGCAGACACGCCCTCATGTCCAAGATCTTCCTGTACATGTCGTAGCATGCGTATGCGTCCTTGGCTGCGTAGGTTATGTAGGCTAGATTCAGAGGTACCTCTCACGTGTTCAGGTCGTCTTCTTTCATGTTGGCGTATCAGGGGTCGATGATGGTCTCAGTAAGGTCAACCACGGAGTCCTTCTCCTGCCCGTCGACAAGCTTGTTGCACCAGATGGCCGAATCGTCGCGTTCTTCCTTCTCTCCACCATAGCAAAGGTGCAGTCGGCGCTGTCGATGAAACGGGCGAATGCTCCAGAACCTGGTGCAGCCATAGGACTAAGGCGAGGCAGAGCTTCACCCAGTCCGTATCGTTGGTGTACATCACATTCAACTTGGTGCAGCCATAGGACTGAATGGCGAACTCAAAGGGGAACTCCTTGCTGAAGTCCATATCCAGCAGGCTCACCACTCGGATCGCCATTGGAGTCTCTTTGAGTGAACGAGAGTGTAGGCGGCGACAGCAGTTCGTTTTTCAGCTCTTGGGGAACTAGATTCAACAGTAAGCTGAGTGTGTACAGGCGACAACAGTTACTGTTGTGGAATTATCACGCCAGATGTCCTAGTGTGAGGACTTAGTCGTGAGGCCAACGCATATACGCGGTAGCTTCGGGCCCATGAGGGAGTCACCGTAAACTGGCTCTCCTTTAGTTGTCTCTAGCCTTAAGATTGTTTCTTCTTGCCTCCCCCTCTTTGGGGAGCCCTGCCCCTCCTTATATATGTTGAAGGGGCGGGTTACATGTGGAGTCCTATTAGGATTAGGACTAGTCTACCTTCTAATACAAACCGGATACATGTCTAGGTCTTGACTCCTTGTAAGACAAATATTCCTCACGCCTTTCCTCTTAAACCGGCCCACCATAACATAAACCGGCCTTCTGGGCCTTGCGCCTTGTCATCCGTCTGTCCCGCCCATCGGGTTACCAGTGAATCATAAGTTTCAGTCAGGTTGCTTGTAAACCGTCTGGCCAGTGCGGGTCGCCGGTGAATCGCCAAGTCCGGCCGGGTTATGCCGCGGGGTATATCCCCGACATTAGCCCCCAAGTTTAGCTTGGATACATGGTAAACTTATGCTGCAAAATAAACACAAGAACAAATTTGACAGGTTGTGCTCCGGGTTAAGAATTATTGTAAACCGGCACCTGATCATCCTTAAGTCCTTGTCATTTCCTCCTTCTGGAAAATCCAGGCAATAGACCGGCTTCATAATCAATTTGCTTGTAGAATAAATATTGCAAATAAAGAATCCATTTGAGTCGGTCTTCAATTCTCTGACTTGACAAAAATATTGGTCATCAAATATTCAACTGATATTCAGCCGGCTTGAAAATGTAGAACTTGCCAAGCTATAATTTCCAAAATTGGCGGGTTATAAAAACTGATAATTTTGGTTCATGATTGTTGCCAACGTCGGTTCATGATTGTTGCCAACGCTGGTTCATGATTATTGATGACACCGGTTCATGATTATTGATGACGCCGGGTCATGATTATTGATGACGCTGGGTCATGATTATTGATGACGCCGGGTCAATCTGGTTTATTCAAAACTGAGAATTTGCAGATTTTTCTCCCTTATATCCATATTACCTGTAGCCCCCAAGTCTTTAGCAGAACAAAGTGATGACTTAAGACTTGTTTCAATATAAATACTGCCACTTAAGAAGAAATCCATGTGGTTCATCCCAGTTACTTAGTTAAAACTAAATACTCCATATTATGTAGCCCCCAAGTGCCGGGTTGTCATGCTTGCAGCAACCTGGGACTTGTAATTTCCTGATGCTCAAAAAACTTCAACCAGTGTAGCCCCCAAGGGCTGGGTTATGCAATAATGAGCAGGGACTTTATAAATATAATCATGGTTCATTGAAAATAACATCATATGATGTAACTCCACCATGGGGCTTGAACCCACGTCCACAAGGTTAAGAGCTTTATGCTTTACCAACTGAGCAGTGGACCCCTGAATATAATGGATTAAGACTTGTGTACCTTGAATCATTGATAGGAGAAATTGGTAGCCCCAAGGGTCGGCTCATTATGATGTGATGAGTCGGGTCTTCAGTAAGGCCAGTCAAAATGACTTTGCATTAGCCCCCAAGTTTCATGGTGCATGCTTGCAGCGACATGAGACTTGCATATTTTGATGTAATCTCAACTTGAATAATGTAGCCCCCAATTGCCGGGTCATAAGCCTGCAACGACTTGGGACTATTCCTTTGTAGAATAAGTCATATCCATTGATAAATAATAACCATCGCACTGAAGCGACTTTGAAAACCTTAATCATAATACTGGTTATTGATAACCATAATAATAATAAAAATCCAGCCATGTTTGGCTATTTGAAGATTTGAATAATATAACCCGGTTTAAAAACCTCAATCATTCAATATCATCATTAAAATCCAGCCAATTTTGGCTATGAAAGGTATGAATACCTTACTAGTTGATAAGTAAATTCGGATTTTAAATACTCGGCAGCTCTTGGCTGATGGCGACTTAATGCCCATTCATTGTAAGCCGGATTTTTTATAACCCGGCGGCTGATAGCCTTTGAGAAAATCCAAAATGGATAACCCTTTGAATCATCAATTTTGATGATGAGCTTGAATTTATATGTCATAATTCTGCAAATCCTGCACAAAGTGTAACTAACATATGCCCTAAAGCTTGAACCTGAATATATTCTAGTTTCTGTCATGCCTTAGATCCGAAATTTTCATATACCTCTGTGAAATCTGTTTCTCCTCACACCAATATAAGCCGTTTATTTTTGTATAAGCAATCTATACCATTAGCCCTCTGATAAATCGGAGGAGCTTTTTACCTCCATAGCTATTCTTCGGTTTAATAGTGTCTGAGTACCCCTGTCCTGGTATTACCTTTTATCCATTATTGCATTGGTCTCTGGTTTATGCCATTTCACATATCAGTATATCTTTTACTCCATTGCATCTTGTATATCATCATGAGTGATCTATAAATCGGCCTTTCGTTCGCAGCTTGTTTGTTTCGCAATGGCCAAACAATTCACCGCTTGCAACTGGGCTCGTTCCTGGGTCACCGAGGATCAGTTGAACAATATGGTCAGCATCGGCTCCTTGCCTAAGAAAACTGAAATTAAATGGCGAGTTCCAGGAACAGAAAATCCTTCGACCCCAAGGCATGGTGAGGTGGTGGTCTTTGTTGACCACATAAGTTGTGGCTTCAAACCGCCAGGGTCAAAGTTTTACCAGGATGTGCTTGCCAATTTCCAACTCCATCCTCAAGACATTGGGCCCAACTCAGTATCGAATTTATGTAACTTCCCGGTCTTCTGTGAAGTGTACTTATAGGAAGAACCAACTGCAGAGCTGTTCCAGGACTTCTTTCACTTAAACTGGCGCACAGAATTTGTAAATGGCCCCAACATTGAACTTGGTGGTGTCTCAATTCAAAAGCAGAAAGAAGTTGAATTTCCTCATGCCAAACTACACAGCCACCCAAAGGAATGGAACCAGACTTGGTTTTATTGTAGAGACACTTCTCTTGTAGATGAGAATCCCCTCCCAGGCTTTCGTGATTACCGGCTTTCCAACACCCATCCGATGCCGCAACGCTTAAGTTCCGCAGAAAGGGCGAAATATGCCCCTCAACTCGCCAAACTTCGGGCTTTTATGGCCAACGGTTTAACAGGTGTAGATTTCGTGCGCTGTTGGATATCTTGGAGCATCTTGCCGCTAAGCCGGCGTCCTGGTTTAATGTGTGAGTACACCGGTGAGGTTGAAGACCCTCAACGCCATTGCAACATTCAAATAACTGATGAAGAAGTCACTGAAGGCGTAAAGAAGATTTTGAATGAATCGGAACTGGTCTGTAGTCAACCCGGTTGGAATCCCTTCTATATCAAGAACAAACCGCCTGCTGTAAGCATTATACTTCCTTTTCATATTTAATATTTTTACCTTGTGCAACCTGCAATCCTTCTTCTGTGTATGTATGTATAAGGTGATGACCCCTTCTGGAAACGGAAAACCATAGAAAAACTAGTAAAGCCAACTGGGGATAAAGCGGTCAAACCATCTCGCCCCAAAACCAAAGCCGTCAAACGGACGTCAAAACGGAAAACGGCTGACCGGATCAACATGGAGCTTGATGATGACGCTGATGATCCGGAAGTTGAGGTAGAACTTGACTCACTTGGCTCTCTTTTCATGCATCTCATTAACAATGATCTTCCTCAGGAGGACGCAGAAGGCAGTCAAGCTGGTGATGTAGAGGTAATTACCCTTTCCTCTGATTCAGACTCTATGCCAACACAAAAAACCCGCTAAGTAGTACGGAAAGTAAGCTTTTTCTCATCCTCTTGCTCACTTGGATCCAACATTTATTTTGAAGACTCAACAACATGAAGCTCGCCGGATAACCCGGCACAGTGGCCAACAGGTCACTTTAGCCGGTTTACCTGATACCCTGGTTCGGAAGCGCCGGTCTGAGGTCTCTCCTACTCCTGACCATTCTTACCCCAAGGCAGGTTATTTCAGACAACCTCTTAATCTGTGCGATTCAAATTATTAGGTGACACCTCCCTCATTATCTGGCGAGTCGACAGCAACTCAGCTCCTCATATGAAAATTGTGGCCGGGTAAGATGTAAAACCTTTTCCTTCAATGCGTCACATATCTTGAATAAGATGTTAATCCTCTTATATTTTGTTTGCAGGGCCAAAGCCAGACCCAGCAAGAAAGCTCGGGTCACAAATCCGCACGAAGACCCGGCCACTAGCGAAGAAGAACCCAGAGGTGAACCGGAACAAACTTGTGAACCGGAGGGCCCTCATCCTGAAGCCACCTCTGACGAACCGCCCCTTCAAAGCCAAAACACCAATGAACCAGCTGACGCTGAACCTGCCGCGCCTGATACTGAACCCGCAGAGCCAAACTGGGCTAGTCCGGTGAGAAATGCTGAGACTCCATTGTCACCAGCCAAACACACTGAAGGCCAAGGAGATGATGTTATCATTACTGGAATGGGCCACCGCTCTCGTGGCCATCCCGTCATCTTGGCTCAACATAGTGCCAAAGAAGAGCAAGCTGCTAGGGAAAAAGGCAAATGGAGCAGCGATTTATCAAGCTATGCTCATCTCAACGCTGAAGAGCTTCACTATGGCTTCTTGAACCGTCTGCACTCAAACCGGGACTATGAAGCTGGTTTGGTGAACTTGATGAAAGAGCGATATGAGGTAAGTTCATCTCCCTTTGTTTATTGATTCATAGCTGAGACACTAGCCCAAGTAGCCCCCAAGGGCCGTTTTATGATGTTAATCATAAACCGGTTCTTTGTAACACTTTAAGTTTCTCATCATTGATCCTCAAAATGGCAGGTCTCAAATAAGAACCAAGACTCATCTTTTAACAATTAGATAACTTTCTGTAGCATAGCCCCCAAAGGACGGTTTAACTTGGCAAGTAAATCCGGGTTTTAATCCATGCATCTATTTTAGAACAGACGCACATTAGCCCCCAAGTGTCCAGGATAATGTGTGCATTGTTATGGAGACTTGTATAAAATGTAGTACTTTGAGAGCAAATAGACATTAGCCCCCAAGTATGAAGGGCATAACTTGTTATACGCTTTGTATTTAGAACATATATATATCCTGTTGTTTAATATACCTTTAATGTTGCAGGCTGAACTGAGAAATAGAGATGCCCAAAACTCTGACTTGCAAGAGAATGTGAAGTCGCAACAAGTAGAAGCTGCAAAAGCCAAAGAGGAGTTGACCCAAGCCCTGGCCGTAATGGAAAAGCTGAAGGAATCTTTCAACAAAGATCGTGCTAACTGGGAAGCCGAAAAATCCGATTTAACCAAAAGAGCTGAAGACGCCGAGGCAGCCCTGAAACCGATTGTAGATGAACTAGCTGGCTTGAAACGGCAAATCAATGCTATGACTTCTGCTATCTTTGGTAAGTATCTGCTTATGTGTTTTGCGTAAGACAATGAACCTTATCACTGACCAGAATGTTGGTATAAATATTTGGCAGGTACTCGGATTGCTCATCTTGGTACAGACATGCGGATGAAGCTCAAAGCGGCGTATACTTTGTTGAACAGTTGTAATCTGGGTCTCAGCGGGCTATTTGCATGGAAGCTGACAACAAACTGGACCCAACCTTGATAAAAGAAACACTTGAGAAGCTGGCCATGTTACCAGCCCGTATTGCCGAATTGAAGAAGGCAGCTGCCAGAGCAGGAGCTTTAACCGCACTTATTCGAGCCAAAGCCTGGATTCCAGACCTTGAAGCAGAGGATATCATTAAAGGATACCCAGGTGTGAAGGAAGATGGTTCAAGCTTCGACAATGATGACCTCCGACGGCTGACCAAACAGATGCGGCCAGTAGCCAACAAGCTGGCCGATGATACAGACTTGTCCCATTTTCAACCGGTTTATGACGCTGAAGGGAAAAGACAGCCTGCCGACATCCATGAAGTTGAAGAACTTGTGCCTCCGATTCGTAAGCACACTTATGCTCCTGATATTAACCCCTCCAATCTTATCCATGAAGAAGCAGTATTTCAAGATTTAACTAGAATCGATTGGTCGACGGTTGATTTCCAGCGTCTGGGGAGGGATGAAGAAGTGCCCACACCAACTGACCCTCAACCATCAAACTGTCCCGACAAAGCATCCTAAACCGGTCGCCGGTGTACTGGCTACTGTGTGCCGATATTGTGAAAAACAATTATGCCATTGGAGCCGCTTTCAACGCTTTTTGTAATAGGATAGCCAAAACTCTGTTATATTCCATGCCATCGAGCATGTTTTATAATACCTCGTGACAACTTGTGCCACCTTTTGGGATATATTTATGCATAACCCATGATGAATTGTGTTCCTGGGTACAACAACTAAAAAGTATCTAGCGGTTTATCGCTAGACGGGTCATGATGTCCAACAAGTATACAATGCATAGATGAATAAGCGAAGTGTTTGTATAAAAAGCAATATGTGCAACATACCTCATTGGTTGACCAATGGTGTATATGGCAAAGGTGTTAATACCAATCCGGAACGTTGATAACCCCATCCTTATAATGCCGGTTTATATAGTAAACCGAACCGGCATAACAACCGGGTTTTCTTTATAACACTGGTGATTTAGTCAAACCAGACCGGGTCAATAAACACCGGTTTATAACTGATCATGTGCCGACAACTTGTAGTTGAAAAGCAAGTCGGGTCAAGGACGCCGGGTTATTAGAAGATACTTATGAACTTCAACAAATAAAACTCAAAAAGGAAAATATGCAAGGCTTTTTACGAGCTGCCAGGCTCCAAATCGAGGCTTTTCATGGGCTGCCAGGCCTCTGAGTTAAACCATTTAACAAAGCCTTTTAAGATGTGCCTCCAATTAACGAATCATTGTTTTAACTTTGACAAGTTCAGGGTCTGTAAAAGATTGACATGTCAAACGTTTGGTGGGTCATACCAGGATTACCTGGACAGGAGTGGCTTACTTGATGAAGGCAGGTTAACCCAGGTTTTTAGGTGAATACACCAGGCTTCCAAGCCGTGGCTTGATAGCCAATTACAAGTGTCCTTTCAAACTCTTTGTTGCTTTGCAAAAAAGAGCCCCCAAGTAACTTTGTGAGCTGTGCTCAGTGTGTGCCCATGTTTGAGTCTGTGCTTTGTGCGACACTCTCTTTGGCTCCACATATTTTTCTTTTGTGGCTTAAATGCCTATCAAGAGGTGTAGGTATGGTGTAACAACAACCAAGCCCCCTAGTGATATCCCTTCGTGGTCTCAAACCGATCAATAGGTGTAGCTATGGTGTGATAACAACCAAGCCCCCTAGTGATATCCCTTCATGGTTTCAAAACCGATCAAGAGGTGTAGCTATAGTTCAAATATGACCAAGCCCCCTAGTGATTTTCTTTATATCCGTGCAGCTGCTAAGACCGGATTAATAAAAAACTCCGCTTTGTCAGTAAACTCTTATAAGCACACACAGGATGTAAAAAGAACAAATACCCCGCTGCAACGGAGGCTCCGATTTATTATATGATATATACATTGTCATAAATATGTACATATGAAGAGCCTATGGCTTCAAGTATAGTAAGGCCAAAGAAGAGCTATGTTCCATGGCCGCTTGGTCTCCTCCTCTGATTTACATGAGTCTTTGTGCTCTCGAACATCAATGAGGTAGTAAGACCCGTTGTGCAGATTCTTGCTGACCATAAAGGGTCCTTCCCAAGGTGGGGATAACTTGTGTATATCAGTGTGATCCTGGATGAGCCGGAGCACCAAATCGCCTTCTTGAAAGGTTCTGGTTTTAACCCGTCGGCTGTGATAACGTCGGAGATCTTGTTGATAAATCGCTGATCGTGCTGCTGCAAGATCACGCTCTTCATCCAACAGGTCCAGGGAATCTTGACGTGCCTTCTCATTATCAGCTTCAACATAGGCTGTCACACGGGGTGAGTCGTGACGGATGTCACTAGGAAGAATTGCCTCCACTCCATAAACCATGAAGAAAGGTGTGTAACCCATAGACCTATTGGTGTGGCGTTGATGCTCCATAACACAGAAGGTAGCTCCTCAACCCAACAACCCGGTGTCCGCTTTAAAGGAACCATAAGCCTGGGTTTGATACCTCGTAGAATTTCTTGATTTGACCTCTCTGCTTGACCATTAGACTGGGGGTGATCCACCGATGCTAGATCGAGCCGGATGTTCTCACGTTGGCAAAAGTCTTCCATCTCCCCTTTTGACAGGTTAGTACCATTATCAGTTATAATGCTGTGTGGAAAACCAAACCGGAATATCACCTTTTTGATGAATTGAACCGCCGTGGCCGCATCACACTTGCTGACTGGCTCTGCTTCCAGCCATTTGGTGAATTTATCAACTGCCACTAATAAGTGGGTTTTTTTGTCCTTGGACCGCTTGAAGGGTCCAACCATATGAAGCCCCCAAGTCACAAACGGCCAAGTTATTGGAATCATCCTCAACTCCTGAGCCGGAATGTGAGCGTGACGTGCAAATTTCTGACAACTGTCACATCTCTTGACTAAATCCTCCGCATCCGCATGCGCTGTCAACCAGTAAAAACCGTGGAGAAAAGCTTTAGTAACCAAAGACTTTGAACCGGCATGGTGACCGCAATCCCCTTCATGGATTTCTCGCAAAATCTCACAACCCTCTTGAGGAGAAACACAATGCTGAGTTGCTCCTGAAATGATGAAACGATGTAACTCCTTGTTGAGTATGGTCATGGACTTGGAACGCCAGATTACCTGTCGAGCGAACGTTTCATTGTCTGGTAACTCGCCCCGGTTCATGTAAGCCAGAGATGGGATTGTCCAATCCGGTATGGCATGCAAAGCTGCCACCAATTGAGCCTCCGGATCAGGAATAGCCAAATCTTATTCGGTTGGTACCTTCACTGACGATTTATGCAATACGTCAAGAAAGACATTTGGTGGAACCGGTTTACGCTGGGAACCAAGACGACTTAAAGCATCCGCCGCTTCATTCTTTCGCCGGTCTATATGGTCCACCTGATAACCCTTGAAGTGACCAGCCACGGTATCCACCTCTCGCCGATATGCAGCCATGAGTGGGTCCTTAGAATCCCAAGTGCCAGACACCCGTTGAGCCACTAGATCTGAACCACCGAAGCACTTAACATGGCTTAAATTCATCTCCTTAGCCATCCAAAGACCGTGGAGCAAAGCCTCATATTCAGCTGCATTGTCAGTACAAGGGAACATTAAACGGAGGACATAACAAAACTTGTCACCTCGTGGGGAAGTTAGTATGACTCCAGCCCCGAGCCCTCCAACTGTCTGGACCCATCAAAATGAATAATCCAATATGTATTATCTGGTTTCGCCTCAGGTACCTGTAACTCCGTCCAATCATTGATGAAGTCCAAGAGTGTCTGGGATTTGATTGATGTGCGGGGTATATATTTGAGCCCATGAGGCCCGAGCTCAATAGCCCACTTGGCAATCCGGCCAGTTGCTTCTCTGTTTTGAATGATATCTCCCACAGGAGCTGAACTGACCACTGTGATGGGATGGCCCTGAAAATAGTGTTTAAGCTTCCGGCTTGCCGTAAACACTCCATACACCAGTTTCTGCCAATGTGGATACCTCTGCTTTGACTCAATGAGCACCTCACTGATATAATAAACCGGCCGTTGAACCGGATATTCCTTGCCAACCTCCTTGCGCTCTACCACAATAGCTACACTAACAGCTCGGGCATTAGCAGCCACATATAGCAATAAGGGCTCTTTATCGATCGGTGCTGCAAGCATGGGCGGTTCAGCTAACTGCCTCTTCAGATCCTCGAACGATTTATCAGCTGCCTCGCTCTAGACAAAGTTATCTATTTTCTTGAGCATCTGATATAAAGGGATGGCCTTCTCTCCTAGGCGACTGATAAACCGGCTCAAGGCTATAATTCGGCCGGCCAGATGTTGAACGTCATTGATACACGCCGGTTTAGCCAAAGATGTAATTGCTAAAATATTTTCCGAATTAGCCTCAATGCCTCTATTTGACACCAGAAAACCCAAGAGCTTTCCTGCCGGGACACCAAAGACACACTTCTCCGGATTGAGCATCATCTTGTAAACCCGAAGGTTGTCAAAGGTTTCTCTCAAATCATCTATCAATGGTTCCTCCTTTCTGGATTTTATCACAATATCATCCACATATGCATGAACATTGCGCCCAATTTGCTTACGAAGGCAATTCTGAACACAGCACTAATAAGTTGCCTGGGCACTCTTGAGTCCAAAGGGCATGGAGACATAGCAGAAGGCTCCAAAGGGAGTTATGAAAGTTGTCTTCTCCTGGTCCTTAACCGCCATTTTGATCTGATGATAACCAGAATAAGCATCCAGAAAACACAAACGGTCACAACCTGCCGTAGCATCAATTATCTGATCAATGCGAGGCAGAGCAAAGGGGTCTGCTGGGCAAGCCTTGTTTAAATCTGTGTAATCCACACACATACGCCAAGTGCCGTTTTTCTTAAGAACCAGCACCGGATTAGCCAACCACTCTGGATGAAAGACCTCTACAATAAACCCTGCGGCCAACAAACGGGCTACCTCTTCACCGATAGCCTTACGCCTTTCTTCATTGAAGCGGTGGAGAAACTGTCGGACCGGTTTAAACTTAGGATCAATGTTAAGTGTGTGCTCAGCGAGTTCCCTCGGTACATCTGGCATGTCAGAAGGTTTCCATGCAAAGATGTCTCGGTTCTCACGGATGAACTCGATGAGTGTGCTTTCCTATTTGGGATCCAGGTTAGCGCTGATGCTGAATTGCTTAGAGGAGTCACCAGGAACAAAATCAATCATTTTAGTATTTGTAGCCGATTTGAACTTCAACGCCGGATCATGTTCCGTAGTCGGCTTTTTCAAAGAGGTCATATCTGCTGGATCAACTTGCTCCTTATAGAATTTCAACTCTTTCGTGGCACAAACCGACTCAGCATAAGCTGCATCACCTTCCTCACACTCCAAAGCGATCTTTCTGCTTCCATGTACTGTGATAGTCCCCTTTTGACCTGGCATTTTAAGCTGCAGATAAACATAACATGGCCTCGCCATGAATTTAGCATAAGCCAGCGGCCCAAACAAGGTGTGGTACGGACTTCTGTTTTTTACCACCTCAAACATCAATGTTTCTGACCTTGAATCATAATCATCTCCAAAAGCCACCTCTAAGGCTATCTTGCCAACGGGATATGCAGACTTACCAGGCACCACACCATGAAAAATGGTATTTGACGGTTTAAGATTCTTATCTGTCAACCCCATACGGAGGAATGTATCATAATATAGAATGTTGATACTACTTCCCCCAGGGGCTACCACCAGGGCCAAGTGACCCGGAATGTCAACCCGGGGTGGGTGATCCTCTCTACTCCACAAAATGGGTTGCTCAGACCAGCGCAAATATTGAGGCACTACCGGTTCAACAGAGTTTACCGCCCTCTTATGAAGCTTCTGATCACGCTTACACAAACTAGTAGTGAAGACATGATATTGCCCGCTATTTAGCTTCTTGGGATTGCTCTGGTAACCCGACTTCTGCTGCTGCTACTCATTCCCCTGATGGTTGTAGCCTCCCTGGTTGCCTTGGTGCCCTTGATTGATGTGTCTGGTTTGGTTACCTTGAAACCCTAAACCGGAACCACCACCTCCGTAACCCGGCCAGTGGAAACCACCTCCTGAACCGCCGGGCGGGTCGTTATCATACTCGAACATATTGGGATTCTTGAAATCCCGCATGATATAATAGTCCTTCCAAAGATGCGATGTTGGCTTCTCCTTTGATCCATGCTTTGGACAGGGCTGATTTAACGGGCGGTCCAAATTGGGGCCTGAACCTCCACCCCTCTGGGGCTGCTTGCCCTTACGGCGCTGGCCATTCTCCTGAGCATTGGTGTTAGCAAGAAAGTCCAAGTTGCTGTCAGCCTTGTGCTTACCATTGTTCCCATGGCCTGACAGATTATGCTGTTGACCCTTGGCGTTGCCGTTCTTCTTCCCTTTCGCCGGTTTGTCCTCCTCTGATTCCGGGTCCTTGGTACTATTTGAATCGGCGTACTTAACCAAAGCGGCCATGAGCGTTGACATATCATTGCAGTGACATTTGAGCCTTCCTAACTTCTGTTTGAGTGATAGGAAACGACAATTGCCCTCTAATGTTAACACTGCAGGGTCTGCACTGATACGATCTGATGAGTGCAAAATCGCTGAGACCTGTTTGACCCAATGGGTCGTGGACTCCCCTTCCTCTTGGACACAAGCGGCCAGATCCACGATTGACATCGGCTGCTTACAAGTATCCTTGAAGCTCTGGATAAACTGGTGCTTCAATTCGGCCCATGATCCAACAGAGTTAGTTGGTAAGCTCTTCAACCAAGTACGAGCTGTTCCTTCCAACATCATGGTGAAATATTTAGCACACACTGCCTCATCCACATCTAACATCTCCATTGCCATCTCATAGCTTTCCACCCACGCCTATGGTTGTAAATCGGCGGTGTAATTTGGTACCTTACGAGGTCCCTTGAAGTCCTTGGGTAGTTTCACATTACGCAAAGCGGGGGTGAGACACGGCACCCCTAAGGAACTGAATACCACACCTGGCTCTAATGAAGCGGTAGGGTGAACCGGAGTATGTTGTCGTGCTTCGTGGCGAGCTGCTAACTTGGCCTCCCGACATGCGCGGCCATGGTCCACAACATCATGCGCATTAGCACCTCCCCCTGCCGGGTTGTTTCCTCGCGGCAAATTTCGGCGACGTGCACTGCTTAACACAGACGGTTCATCCTCAATGTGTCTGCTATAGCTCCAGCTTGGACGGGGAGTGGAATGAATCCTCTCACGACTGTGTGAATATGCCTGCTATTGATTTAGCGCTGTTTGAAGGAGATCTCTGGCCCGATGTGCTTCAACCGCAACTGGTGATTCGCCGTCGGTTGGGAGGGCTGCCAGGCGTGAAGCGGCGGCCACAATATTGTCCAACGGGTTGGAATAATGCCCGGGAGGTGTTGGCACATACTGTGGCACAACGTTGTTCTGGCGAGCCGGGTCCATCATGGGCGGCTGAACCGGCGCCCCTGTTCCCGGTGCCTCCGCCTGGTTTAGTATGGGTTTCTTACCAGCTCCTGCTCCTGGTGTGTTGAAGAGATTTTGTGGTTCATAAACCGACGGGAGACGCGATCGGTACCTTCTTCTCATGACTTCTTTGAAAGCATTCTGATCCAACCTAATCCGGTAGGCTTGTGCTTCCAATTCAGCCCGTTCTATAGCCATCCTAGCGTTCTCCGTCGCCAGGTCCGCTTTAGCCTAAGCTATCTGATCTTTCACCTTTGCAATCTCCGCATTATGCTGATCCCTGGCTGCTGCATCCACCTCTGCGGCCATCAACGTTGCCAAAGCGTCGAACAAATCAGACATGACTTGGGCTGGAGGCGGTGCAGAGCTTCCTGCTCCTGCCACTGTGGCCGTTGTTGAACCAGAGAGTATTGCTGCAGCGGCCGACGAAAGAGGTGTTGATTGTGTGCCGGCCATGAAGATGGCAGCCCGGTTTGGCAGCTCAGGGGAATCCGGAATACTGTTGCCCTCGGATCCTCCATCAATCCGGCCATCCTGCAACTAATAAAGTGATTTGGTCTCTCCAGAAGACTCGTCGTCAGAACAGACCATGATCTCTCCATCGGACGTCGGCCCGTCCTCGTATCTCGCTCCATGGATGACACCTATGAAAACATGCCTTGTCACGGGCTGAACAGGCGAAGAACTTGCACGCCGAGCCGTTTCGATGATGTCGGTGCAGATGCCCGGCTCAGGGGCCGGTTCGCCGATCTTGCCGATGAAGACATGAATCCCACCAAAGGGGACCCAGTACCCATATTCGATTGAATCGGCCTCGGGACCCCATCCTGCGTTGTCGATGTAGAGCTTGCCGCGACGACTCTTCGTCATCCGGCCCACAGCGTATCCCTTGAGTCCATCAAAGCTGCCCTTCAAGAACTCGAAACCATCGTGCGATAGCCCCACGGTGGGCGCCAACTGTCGTGGAATTATCACGCCAGATGTCCTAGTGTGAGGACTTAGTCGTGAGGCCAACACATCTATGCAGTAGCTTGAAGGGGTTGATCGGAATCGAGAGATGCAACACAAGACAAGGGTTTAGACAGCTTCGGGCTCTAGGAAACATCATCCGGCAATAGCCCTACATGCTGTTTGTGGCTAGGTCTCATTATGCTCATGAGGGAGTCACCGTAAACCGGCTCTCCTTTAGTTGTGTCTAGCCTTAAGATTGTTTCTTCTTGCCTCCCCCTCGTTGGGGAGCCCTGCCCCTCCTTATATATGTTGAAGGGGCGGGTTACATGTGGAGTCCTATTAGGATTAGGACTAGTCTACCTTAAATACAAACCGGATACAAGTCCAGGTCTTGACTCCTTGTAAGACAAATACGCCTTTCCTCTTAAACCAACCGACAGTAACATAAACCGGACTTCTAGGCCTTGGGCCATGTCATCCGTCTGTCCCGCCTGCCGGGTTACCAGTGAATCATAAGTTTCAGTCAGGTTGCTTGTAAGCCATCTGGCCAGTGCGGGTCGCCGGTGAATCGCCAAGTCCGGCCGGGTTATGCCGCAGGGTATATCCCCGACAGTTACTAAACCTCCCTCGTCCGCTGCACGCTCGATAAAAGATGCACCCTCGGCCACACGTCGGTTCACGAGCGGGTCTGTATTGGTACTGTAATAACATGAGTTAGTGGCCACTTTACTTAAATTTAATTAGCTTTAATAGAAATTTGTTCTTCAAACAACCAATGCATTCGCTCGTTCTATCAGTGCAACAGGATCAACATGCACAACAATTAGAATTATTATTCTCAGGACGCACACGATCAGCACATTTGTCGCACTTTCAAAAAGATAATACTACCAAGTTTGAACTGTTTGTTATGGTTGTTGTCCTCTGCATCATCATGTCGTGTTTCCCAGCTTGCAAGATTCAGAACCAACAAATAAGATCCAAATAATAAGTACAACAAAGATGCCTACACATCTCATTGATTCCCAGCTTGCAAGATTCAAATCCAACAAATAAGATCCAAATAATAAGTACAACAAAGATGCCTACACATCTCACTGATTCCCAGCCTGCAAGATTCAGAACCAACCCATTAGAGCCTTTTGATAAAGTGAATATCGGGATTAAATCCATCTTGGCTAGCCATGTCATACAATCGAAGAACTTGGCGAACGCTCCTGACTGTCACAACATCTGTAGTTGAGTATTCCTGTTTGCACAACATGTTTTCACAGCACAAACAAGGAGACGGGAGAGAATGATTTCGCTTTAATAGCGGTCTCCTTGAACTCAACCTCCAGCTCTAGTTTGATGAGGTCTGCCTGGAGTTCCATGATTCAATTCATGCGCCTTTTTATACAGTTCACCTGAAATGAAGCAAAGATTGCATCATTCAGCTAGTAAGAAGTACTTGCTCTTGTGAGCTGGCAGGTTCTTCTTTAGTAGTTGCACTAAAATTGAGGAACATTAAGGTTGGTTGTCCGACTCATGTAAGGTGCAACTATAATTTTCTTATCCTTCTGTGCAGTTCCACTAAAATAAAGTGCCATTGTGGTGACAGTGACGGCTCCATCTTGCAAAGGCTAATAAAATGTTGCACGAGATTACCAGCAGAACTTCACGGAGTTTTTGGAAACTCCAATCACCATTTTGTGCAGTTCCACCAAAATTGAGAGATGTTGCCCACGTGACATTTTAGTTGAACTGCACTAGACACTCATTCCGAAAAAGTGTTTTGTGCAGTTCACCAAAAGGTCACAATGGCAACAAGGTGAAATGGATATCCCTATCTGCACAAAAAGATAGAAAGTAAACAGTTGCTGGTCAATAAGAATATATGAAACATATAAAAAATGAAAAGAAGCATCTTAATTATGTTCATGGCAATCACGCAAGGACAGTAGAAATTTTTAAATGTCAGCAATGCTTCATGTTACCATAAGCATTACGATCAATAATGAGATTCCTCAAATATGGGATTACTTTAATGGTGGCATTGCTTGTTTACCAGACACAGTAAATCAACAGCAGCTAAAGAGTTGGTTTAAGGGCATGGGACCGTGGGGACACCAGGACACTCGGCAGCGTAAAGGAGCAACTTACTTATCATACAGGGGAAAACAGCAGGAGTGCCATTGTACTATGTGAGGGCAGCAAATCTAATCCCGGAGACCTTTTACTATGTGAGGGCAGAAAATCTAATCCTGGAGACCTTTTACTATGTGAGGGCAGCAAATCTAATCCTGGAGACCTTTTACTATGTGAGGGCAGCAAATCTAATCCTGAGACCTTTTACTATGTGAGGGCAGCAAATCTAATCCAGGAGACCTTTTACTATGTGATGGCAGCAAATCTAATCCTGGACATACTCTATTGACTTGTCCACCAGCCGCCACTTTCTATCCTTTTTTCAACAAATCATAGATATGTTCCTTATCTAGTTTGTACTGCGTTTTCCCATTATTTCCCTTTTCAACCAAGAGACCAGTTGGGTATCCGGTCTCTACTACTTTCACCATATTATTTCCTCTTTGAATCAAGTCCTAGATCCATGCTACAACTTTCCCCCTTTCTTCATTGTTTGAACAAAGCCCTAGATTCGAATGCATGAAGTAGCTTTACCTCTAATAATACTAAAAATTTAGGTGGCTTTGGAAGAGTTGATGGGAGTAGAAAAAGATGCACATGCAGACATGTGGGGAGCTGGGGAAGTAGAGCAAGGCCGCTTTCAAAGAACTTATACCTAAGGCTCGCCGGGATGTCGGCTGCAGCAGGTTGGATCTGCGGACAATACGGCAGGGAGGAAGAAGGATCGGAGGACCTCCCGAGCCGGCCATGCGTCGGAGAGAACGACACGGACAGAGGATCGGGTCCCTCCGGCAGCTGTGGGTTTCCTCCCTCGGCGGCGATGACCGTGTGAACGATGCACCTTTTAGTCCTCTACACACACCGGCCGAAGGGATCCGACCGGATCTGTGACCAGCGATGAGCAGAGAGAAAATGTCGCTACCGCTGTCTTGTTTATATTTGGAGAGGATGAGAGAATGAAGAGAGCAACCCTAGTAAAGCAAGCGCTCAGGCCCCTGCGTCCACATATAGTGGAGTGATTATATTTTCTCTCTCCACAACAAGTGTTTCAATTTGTGTACATGGCATTAAAGAAAAGAAACTCTCTATTTAAGGTGACTACTGTATGACTCCTACTTACTACTAGTAGTACTACAATATTGTTCACTTGTTCTCCCCGCCCCTCCATTCATTGAACAACCCCACGGGTGAATAAACATACAGTAAGTACTGTATTTATATAGAACGAACAAGCTCGAACTATTTTCGTGTAGTTAAAAGTTGTGGGCGGGGCTTTTCCCGGGCAGTACGCGCGGCAGTTTTCCGGTAGGGCCAGAAGACTATTTTAATTTTTTTTAAACTTCGATATGGCCACATAGCATGGAGCTGACCCCAATGATTTTAAGCTTACAGGCACGGTACACGCTATCCTAGACTACTATACACATGAAACTGCCACACAAGCGTCCGGGCTACGCTTGGCTCTTCGCCTCTTCGGGAAGTCGAACAATGATGGAATACTACTGCACTGGAGGAGTACTACAGTATGCTTCTAGCCATCTAACACCGATTGAACTACTGCATGTCCACCGCGTGCGGGAGGGAGAGCGTGTAGCGAAAGCTTCTCCTTGTCTTGCCAGCCACCACGCTCATGGGCGAGGGAGGGATGCTCCTGCCTTTGCGTGTATGACAGGTGGGACCTACAGGTGTGTGGCCAACCTATCATACAGCCAAAGGCAGGTGCAGTTAAGTCCGCAAGGGAGCGGATAATCAAACTTCTTGTTGATGTACAAGTTGACGCGACACATCAAAGAACTACACTCGATATATTTCAATAATTTGCGTGTGTGACTCCTAGATGCAGAGGCCGGGGGTCATCATCCTCCTTTTCGAGAAAAAATAGATGCGTGTGTGTGATGGCGAGTGTGTGCATGCACCTCTTCTCTTCCTGTATAACGTACTACTAAACTCAGAGTACAAGTTTTTGTGGGTGGCATGATGGTGCGTGCGAGAAGTCCCAAGAGATAGGTTTAATGCATTAATTGCAATGCATGCATGCATAAAGTACATGCACTGGTCAATTTTCTCTTAATACTTGCATGCAATGATTTAATGCACCTTGGAATCTAAACATGTCTTGGGGACAACCAAATTGAGCCTTATAAAATGGAAAAACTAAAATTTTGAGATAAGCCCTATAAAACCGGAAAGGAGGGAGCATAAAAAGAAGTACTCCATCCGGGAATAGTGCCGCACTTTGAAACTAGAACCGTCAATAAATTTTGAGCTTGCGTCTCGTCACATTCCAAATTACTTCACGCTATATTGAATTGCAAACATGTTAACACCAATCACAACCTAAACGGTTTCCCACTTAGGAGCGTATTAGTACTCGGTTATAAATACTAGTATGCCAAGATGACTGCACATTCCTCCTCAACTCCTCATCCACAAAAACAAACAAGTCATTCAACATCATTCCCTTGCATCTGCCATAGCCAACGTGAGTTCTGGCACTACAAAAAAAAGACACATCCGTGACATTTTGGGCTGAACAAAATTTTTTCTGTCATACATATGACACTTCTATGACGATAATTGTGACAAAACCCGGTATGATCATAGATGTGGTGGGCTCCTACTTCTATGACAAAAAATGATGGCAGAAAATGGGCTTTTCATCCTGGCGGGCCGGAGACACAGCTGCATGACATTCTTTGGGCCATCCATGAAGGAAAAAAACCATGGTAGAAGTGAGGGGGAGGAAAATTTCGGGGAGTTCCCGGTTATGGTGGGAGGTCGGGGGCCGAGCGATGCACGTTTCTCTCGTACACGTACACGCGTGTGTGCGAGGCGTTGGCTCTAACTGAACCCGAGCGAGGCGCTGGGCTCTAACTGAACCCGAGCGATTGCACTGCAGGCTACGCATTACTGAACCTGAGTGATCGATCGATGGCTGTTAACTGAACCCGATCGAGCGATTCCTTCGCTACTGTTGCTAACTGAAGCCAATCGATGCTGCCTCTGGATGAACAGTGAGTGTTGCGGGGGGGGGGGGAGGGGTGTTGGATGAACAGTTCCCGGTGGGGGTGGATGAACAGGACCCCGTGGTGTTGCCTATGGATGAACAGGACCCCTATCGATCGAGCCGATTGGGGCTGGATGTACAGGACCCCGTGGAGGGCTGGATGAACAGGACCACCCCCTCGGGGGGCAGGATGAACAGTAGACGGTGTAGGGCATGATGAACAGTAGCCCGTGGAGGGGTGGTTGAACAGGAGCCCGTGGAGAGGGCTGGTTGAACAGTAGCTGGTGGAGTAGCGCGCGGTGGAGGCTGGATGAACAGGAGCCCGTGGATGAACAGCCGCAGGTGGAAGCTGGAGGAGGTCGACGGTGGATGAACAGTAGCTCGTGGAGGCTGGAGGGGGTCGACGATGGAGGTGAACAATATCCCGTAGAGTCCCGTTTTGTGGTACGCCACACCCCTCCCAATGAACAGGACCCCCGTTTCGACCGTAGCGCTCCAACACAAGTCTGTTTCATCCGTTTTGCACTATGCCACACCCCTCCCGATCAACAGGACCCCCGTTTCGACCGTAGGAGGTCCGTTTCCTCCGTTTTGCGGTACGCCAGACCCCTCCCGATCAATAGGATCCCGTTTCGAACGTGGCCGGTCGAACACAAGGCCATTTCGTCCGTTCTGCGGTATGCCAGGCCTCGTTTCCATCGCCTCTTCCGTCCAAGCCCTCCCGATGAACACGACGCATTCCGTTGCCTCCCCATGAACATGACGCATTCCATTGCCTCCCCATGAACACGACGGCGACGCTGTTTCTCCGTTCCGACCCAGCCATGTACACAAGCCCTTGCCGTACGTATGCTCGAGTAGGCGTTCGAGACCCCACCCGTATGTACACATATGTGGTCGTATTTTCTTTCTTGCACCCTGGCCGCTGTACGTACGTGTACAGGCTACATGCGTGCCTCTACTATGACACGTGCGCGCCTCTACATCGAACAGTATGTACGTACACGTTCACGACCAGAATGACAACGCTACGTATGCTTCGACCAGGTGGGTCCCGACTGTCAGGCACTTCCTTGCCTGCGAAGATGTAGCTGGTGGGTCCCAGCAGTCAGGGGGTGAATTGTTTATTTTTGCCCGGACGCACTTCCTTGCGTGCGAAGATGTAGCTGGTGGGTCCCAGTAGTCAGGGGGAAACGTTTTTTTCATGAAATACAGTGGCCCGTCCGGTGGGTCCCAGCTGTCAGGTGGAGGAATCATTATTTTCCGTGTAATAAGGAGGCACTTCCTTGCTTTGGCCGTGGACCCAGCTGCCAGCCTCTCCACGTACAGTCCACGTCCGATGGAAGTCGTTCCTTGACCACGTTGACCACGCCACGCCGAGAGCGCCAGGGCGGTGGACGATGGCAATGCCTAGGAAGGGGACGACATGGAGGCAGGGAAGACTCGGCAGTTGTTTCCCACGCGGAGGGGAGTACGACTATACGAGAGTTTACTGGTTCGTCTGGCATCGCTGAAGAATAACAACAGGTGTGGGTGAGTAGAGGGATGGCTAGGCCAGCGATGGGAGTATGGTCGGGCGGTGAGGCCTGCGCGGCAGCACAGCCGGCTGTGAGAAGGAGGGAGCAGGCAGTCCCGCCGGCGCTTGTTTGAGCGGCTGGAGCGGAAAGAGCAGAGATTGAAGAAGCACGACGGCCGTTGGATGGACATCCAACAATCAGTGCTTGTGCTCAACCTTTTTTTAGGAAAGCCTCAAATCTGTGGAAAACAGCATACAGCCCATCTGCCATTATTTCTAATAATTTACAGCCCATTTGCTAATTCTTATGGTTTTTTTGGAGCCCATATTCTTTTTGTTAGCATTACAGCCCCTATTGTGGCAACGGTTAAAAAATTATATGAAATTTTGCATATTTCGATGCGGTCCGAACTGTTTTTAATCCTGAAATTTCGACTCACATTCAAACTGATTTAAAAAATAAATGTATATCAATATAAAATCCAACAAATTCTCCATGCATAAAAATTAATGTAATTTAAAATCTTGAAATGAAAAAAAAGATATTTGAAACTAATTGCCGATTTGATGTGTTTTAATGTACAACCCATTTCTCATTACTGATGGGCCATTTTCTCGGCCAGCCGAATGAAAGCTCTCCTTGTCTTGAAAGATTTGTTGCCCAACAGGCTTGACAAAGTGACTTACTTGGCAAATCACAAAAAAACTGGGCTATGGCCGTGGACCCAGCTGTCAGCCTCTCTCCACATACAGTACTCTTCCGATGGAAGTCGTTCCTTGACCACATTGACCATGCTGCACGGAGAGCACCATGGCGGTGGACGATGGCGAGGCCTAGGAAGGGGACGACGTGACAGTGGAAGCCCGCGCGGAGAGGACTACGATGGTTCACTGGTTCGGCTGCGGTGTGAGGCTGCCATCGCCGCAGGGCCTGGCCAGCGGTGGGAATAGTAGGGGGCGGTGAGGCCTCTGCGGCAGCACAGCCGGCCACGGGAGGCAGTTGTATGCGGCCCGATCGGCGCTGCTTTGGGCGGCTGGAGCAAGAAGACCAGAGGTTGAAGAAGCACTACGACCGTTGGATGTTCATCGTACGGTCACTGGAGCTAGAATCGTTCATATTGACTAAGTTGACAAAGCCCTTCGTCCCCGTCAACTTAGTAGGCCCACAAGTCAGCCTCCCAGCAAGGTGGGTCCCAGCTAGCCAAGGGAGTATTCATTTTTTTGTGCGTAATAAGGAGGCACTTCCGGTGGGTCCGAGCTGACAGCGGGGGGGGGGACGTTTTTTTCGCGAAATACGGTGGCCCGTCCGGTGGGTCCTAGCAGTCAGGGGGAAAAGATTTTTTTCGCAAAATACTGGTGGCCCATCCGGTGGGTCCCCGGTGTCAGGTGGAAGAATAATTATTTTGCATGTAATAAGGAGGCACTTCCTTGCTGCGGCCGTGGACCCAGCTATCAGCCTCTCCTCGTACAGTCCACTTCCATTGGAAGCCGTTCCTTGACGACGCTGACCATGCCACGCCGAGAGCACCAGGACGGTGGACGACGGCGAGGCCTAGGAAGGGGAAGACGCGGAGCCGGGGAAGACGCGGCAGTGGATGCCCACGCATAGAGGAGTACGAGGGTTCACTGGTTTGCTTGGGTGTGAGGCTGCCATCGCCGCAGAATAACAGGTGGTGTGGTGAGTAGAGGGATGGCCTGGCCAGCGGTGGGAGTACTAGGGGGCGGTGAGGCCTCCACCGCATCACAGCCGGCCACGGGAGGCATGAGCACGAGGCACGACCGGCGCTAGTTTGGGTGGCTGGAGCAAGAAGACCAGAGGTTGAAGAAGCACTACGGCCATTCGATGGACATCGTACGGTCACTGGATCTAGAATCGTGCATATTGACTAAGTTGACAAAGCCCTCCGTCCCCGTCAACTTAGTAGGCCCACAAGTCAGCCTGCCACTAAGGTGGGTCCCAGCTAGCAGGGGGGTATTCATTTTTTGTGCGTAATAAGGAGGCACTTCCGGTGGGTCCGAGCTGACGGTAGGGGGAACGTTTTTTTCGCCAAATACGGTGGCCCGTCGGGTGGGTCCTAGGAGTCAGAGGGAAACGTTTTTTTTGTGATATACTGGTGGGCGTCCGGTGGGTCCCTACTGTGAGGTGGAGGAATAATTATTTTGAGCGTAATAAGGAGGCACTTCCTTGCGGCTGCCGCGGACCCAGCTGTCAGCCTCTCCACATACAGTATTCTTCCGATGGAATTCGGTAGTTGACCACATTGACCACGCCGCGCCGACAACACCACGGCGGTGGATGACGGCGAGGCCTTAGAAGGGGACAACGCAGAGCCGGGGAAGACGCGGCAGTGGATGCCCATGCGGAGAGAAGTACGTGGTTCACTGGTTCGGCTGCGCTGCCGTCGCCGCAGAATAACAGGGGGTGTGGGTGAGTGGAGTGGAAGGATGGCCTGGCCAGCGGTGGGAGTAGTATGGGGGCGGTGAGGCCTCCGCGGCAGCACAGCCGGCCACGGGAGGCAGGAGCAGGCGGCACGACCGGCGCTGCTTTGGGCAGCTAGAGCAAGAAGACCAGAGGTTGAAGAAGCACTACGGCCGTTGGATGGACATCGTACGGTCAGTCGAGCTGTCAGCAGCGGTAATGTTTTTTTCGCGAAATACAGAGGCCGTTTCGATGGGTCCCAGATGTCAGGTGGAGGAAATCATTATTTTCCGTGTAATAAGGAGGCATTTCCTTGCGTGCAGCCATGGACCCACCTGTCAGCCTCTCCACGTACAGTCCACTTCAGATGCATGTCGGTCGTTGACCACGCTGACCACGCCACGCCGAGAGCACCAGGGCGGTGGACGACAGCGAGGCCTAGGAAGGGAACGACATGGAGGCAGGGAAGACTCGGCCGTTGTTTTTGTTTCCCATGCTGAGGGGAGTATGACTGTACGAGGGTTTACTGGTTCGTCTGCCATCGCCGGAGAATAACAGCAGGTGTGGGTGAGTAGAGGGATGGCTAGGCTAGCGATGGGAGTATGGTGGGGCGGTGAGGCCTGCGCGGCAGCACAGCCGGCCGCGGGGAGGAGGGAGTAGGCAGTCCCGCCGGCGCTTGTTTGACCGGCTGGAGCAGGAAGAGCAGAGATTGAAGAAGCACGACGGCCGTTGGATGGACATCCAACAATATACATGCCATCTGTGGAAAGCCTCAAATCTGTGGAAAACAGCATACATCCCATCTGCCATTATTTTAAATAATTTACAGCCCATTTGCTAATTCTTATGGGTTTTTTGGACCCCGTATTCTTTATGTTAGCATTACAGCCCATATTGTGGCCATGGTTAAAAAATTATACAAAATTCTGCATATGTCGGTGCGGTCTGAACTGTTTTTAATCCCGAAATTTCGAGTCACATTCAGACTGATTTTAAAAATAAATGCATATCAATATAAAATCCAATAAATTGTCCATGCATAAAAATCAATGCAATTTAGTATCTCGAAATGAAAAAAAGATATTTGAAAATAATTGCCGGTTTGATGTGTTTTAAAAATGTACAACCCATTTCTCGTTACTGATAGGCCATTTTCTCGGCCAGCCGAATGAAGCTCTCCTCATCTTGAACGATTTGCAGCCCAGCAGGCCTGATAAAGCAACTTACTTGACAAATCACGAAAGAACTGGGCTAGCCATTTTCAGAAAGAAAAAAAACTACTGGGCTAGTTTGTGGTAAACATAAAAGAAAAGGCTGTCTAGACAGGACAGAGTGTCCCGCACAGCCTAGTTGACACCCTGCTTCTGTCTCAAAAACAAATTAGATAAATGCCACTCCAATTATGGAGATTCATAAAAATGCCACTGCAATTTCCAAACTTTGAAAAATGCCACTGCAATTTTTGCAAACTTTGAAAAACGCCACTGCAGTTTGCAAACTTTGAAAAACGCCACTCCAGACTTCGAAAAATGCCACTAGAAATGGCATGAAATGGCATTTTTCAAAGTTTGGAAATTGCAGTGGCATTTCTCGGATACACCAGATTTGGAGTTGCATTTATCAAATTAACCCAAAACAAAAATAACTGGGCGAGCTGCTGGGTCCCTGGTGTCAGCCGCTCGTTGTGCAATTCTCTCGTTTATTGGCTACGTTGATAATGGCATGGGACCCAGATGTCATAAATCCACTAGGAGGAGCCATTTTTTATTGGCTTGAAATAAGGAGGCACTTGCTTGTGTACTGCCATGACCTTGGCAGGTCCCTGCTGTCATCCTCTCCACATACGTTACCAGTTAGTTGTGCTTCAAAACTGATCGGCACGCCATTAAAAAAATAAAGGTCGGTAACTAATGCGGCACCTCGGGCCAACGCGGCCAGATGGAATTTTGCACGAGAAATTACACACCATGTTTCGTTGACATGTGGTCCCATTCCAACATATCAGTGAGACGACGGCGAGTAGTAGGAGTATTTCCAAACGGACGTGTAGGCCGGGGCTCCTCTTTGTGAACCGTGGCAAACTCACAACCGTCCATCGAATCTTCGCCTTTCCCTCTCGATTTGGAACTGCTGTAGCACGCTCTTCCTCTCCCTCCTCCATTTTCCTTCAGCCCTTCACCCTTTCTTCTGCCATTGTTCGATCGTCTTCTCCATGGAGGGAATAGGCCGGAAACGACCCCGTTATTCTTGCCCCGATCTAAAAGATGATGTGGTGGAGGAACTCATTGATCGGTGTGACGTCATCACCTCGGCTAGCATGGCAGGTTCGTTCAAGCCCATTCTCGACTCAACTAATAACATCATTACAAAGAACCCAAGAGTCAAGGAGCGGTTTGATCTCCCTATCTTCTTCGCCGTCACTACAAAAAAATACACTTATGTGATGATAGGTCGCTTTTTTTGTCATGCATGTATATCCATGAAAAATTTATGACAGAATCAAGATAGTCATACCCGTGCTGTCGTAGAAGTGTTCCATGACATTACCAAAATTATCATCACGGAAGTGTCCACTTCCATGATGATAAATCGCGCGTCATAGAAGTGCTTTTGTCAAGGGTGACCGACACGTGGCATCCACCGTAACGGAATGTCGTTAAGCTATCGGGTCAGGTTTTGGATCCGATAACCCGTTAATAGCCCGACCAATGGGGATTTTCCACGTGTAAAATCATCATTGGCTAGAGGAAACACGTGTCGGCTCATCGTTGGGACAAATGTCAACCACTCATTGGACGGAAGGCTCCTATGATACGTCGACACGTGGCACGTCCCAATAGAGGCCCATTCCTGTGAAAAGGTCGGCCCGTTTGACTTGGTCAAAAGGTGGTGGGCCGGCCCATGGAAAGCCTGTTAACGGCCTATTCGCATATAGCCCATTTACAGCCCGCTAACCCAAGGCCCGTTACGCCCTATCCGAATTAGGCCCAGTAGCGTCATCTGGGCCATCCAATATGATTCCAGCCCGTTTTCACTTCTGCCCATGTATGGCCCATGACGTCTTTCGGCCCATATGAGGCCCTATGTAACTCTTGGCCTACTAATGACCCGTGGTGAAACTGGCCCGTAATGAACAGTGTATCACTTTACACCCACTAACGCCCCATGGTGAAACTGACCCGTAATGAACAGTGTATCACTTTATACCCATTAACGGCCCGTTATTCCGTTGGGCCGTTTCCAGCCCATGTTATCTTTCGGCCGTCTCAGAGCCCATTTATTCTTGGGCTCATTCCCAGCATTCGTTTACTTACGGCCCGTTACTGTCATTTTCTGCTTGTGGGCCAAATTCAGCATGTGGTTATAGTCGGCTTGTTTCTGGTCCGTTAATACGTTGGGCTGTTTTCATAGTGTCATCAAATACGGCCTATTAACGATGTCCCGTTATGGTCGGCCCATGAACGGACGATTCCAACTCTAGCCCGTTTACGGCCATAATGCGGCCTGTTATTGGCCCATGTTTGGCCATCGATCATACTGCCCGTATAAGGCCCATTGATGATACGGCCCGTAGAAGGCCCACTGTTTCTATGGCCCGTAGGAGGCCCAGTGTCACTACAGTAAATATTAGCCCATGGTTATTGTGGCCTAGTTTTAAAAAATAGGTTATTGCAGCCACTAGCAAACCGCGGAAAAAGAACTGCAATGACTAGAAGCAAACAAATAAACAAGACAACAAGGAAATAAATAAGCAAGCAACTTACGCTAGGCTATCACGGCTATCACACATATTACATCCACTGGGCATCAAAGTTCGCCACTAGTGCAAATAAACACGCAGACAAAAGAATATAAAAAATTGAGAGCACTTCAGAAGGCACTAGGCCTGGCCAGGTCGCCCCCCCCCCAAACAGTTGAAGAAGCTGAGTAGACCTCAGTTGTGTCAACAATAGATGCATCAACACTAGATTTAAGGCATGATGGTGCGCACGGCAGTCCTCTGACATCTTCATTGCATCTTTGACTTCAAGTCGAAGCTGAGCTGAAGCAAGCCTTTCCGCTTTAAGTCGAGACTGAAGAAGTCGAACTGATTGAGGCAGCGACTGCACAGAGGTTGTCTCACACCTGCTGGTGAATAGCTTCAACTCACTATCTTCATCAAGATAGGACCTTGGGGTCATCTCACTGTCCTCAAGATGGTTTGGCTTACTATCTTCCCTAAAGTTCTGCCTGGCATAAGAGATACGAGTCTGAAAGAGAAACAAGGAGACACGTAACAGGTTTCACAATTATATAAGCAAATAAATGGATCTGTTCTGCATAAGGAACATGTTTTTACAACTACAATTTGAAACTGGTAGTTGTTGCAAACATCCAATCAGATGTAAACAGCAAAGCAAACAACAGTGGAGGAAATGATGCCTACCCAAATCTATACTAGAACAAAGTTTGAAGGCTTGAGAAGGATGAACTTACATTACATGTTAACACGGGTTGGACAAAGCCCTTCTCCATGTTGATGGAAGGATAATTCAATAAATTCCCCAAAGAAAATTCTTTATAAGCATTGCCATTATTCTACATTTTGCAAAGAGTAAATATAGATCAAATAATATTGGAAGAAACAGAGGATAATGAAGCTCAGGTGCAGACTGATGATACATAATCAAATAGCAATTAATTAAGTACAACATTACAAGGTAAAAGGGAGAGAGGTACTGACAAGAGCAATGCAGAGCCCATTATTGTTTTGAGATCGTATGATCCTTTGAGCAAGGAGATTCATCTAAAATTAGTTTTCATACAAGAGAGAAGGTAAGGCACAAGCAGAAATTTCGGAGTTCAAATTTTGAATTGATATCATAGACAGTACCTGACGCTGGGCTCCGAGCAGTTCTAATAGGGGTTTGGCCACTGGAGTAGGGGTAAAGTGTGGTCCAGTTGGGCCTGTGTTTTCTGTGGCTGCTGATCTATCTGATTTAACATGTATCACTACCTTTTCCAAATACCTAGTTTGTACTCCTTGACGACCTGCACTCACCCTCTTCCTTTTGGACACCTATTACGAAAGAACAACATTTGACTGGAAAAACATAGTGTGACGACACATGGAATAGGTACAGAAAATGGATAGGTATGGCATATACTCATATATGATGCTTAAACTAAGCAAATGGTGTAACAAAGTAGAATTAATGCAAGAGGTCAGAGGCAAAATATGTGCGACCAATACAACTTTGCAAAGTTAGAGCAAGCACCTTGATGGGTGAATAAGATAGGCCATCCTCCACCATGCCAAGTTTGTTAGGCAGTGGATCATTCCGCAATATTCCTCTCGTGCGCCCATTCTCTTATTCATTTTGATAATGTTCAATATCTGACATGCATGAAAACATAAAAACAAGTGAGATTTTCTTTGTAATGCAGAAGTGATTCTAATCCAATACTGCCTCCCTGTAAACCCCTTTGTGCTATCTCTGAAATTCTTTTAGAAGATGCCATGCATGCTGTAATTTGTTGTGTGCATTAATATAATGTGGCCTACTACTCAAAATATGAGAGCTCCAGAAGTGATGACAATTCGCAGATGATAGCTTCAACATATAGTAAAGAAGAACAAGTCGACCTGACCTGACAGATTCAAAATATACTGAGGGAGAACAACTCGACCTGACCAGTCGACCGCAAGAGAAGAGTATCATTTTAAAGAAGAGCATAAGAGCAAGCAGATTGAATATATTACAAGTCTTTTAATACAATGTCGGTTGGCCAGCCATGATGAACCAGAGCGCACAGAGAAATACTATTCTTTCCGGTCTCTCCATATGTGGCTCACATGCATTTCAAAACTAAAGTAGGAACATTTAGCTAACCAATTAAACATCTCTCAGTTTTACTAATATCAGCAATAATATCAGATATGAATTTGTACAACTAAGCTTGTTTAGCTCGATGGGTGGTGCAGTGCTATTACGACACGAACCACGTAGGCTGATTGTGGTCATCATAAAATGGGGAAAACATAAGCATGATGAGTACAGTGTTGACCGTGGCAGTGGGATGGCAGATTTGAAGCTGCAAACCGCGCAAAGGGTAGTTAGCAACCGATGTTTGCTTTGAAATAACAACTAAGATTTGATATGGACAAGAAAGTATGGTCAACAAGTGACAAAGAAATGCAATTATGCCGTCTCTCTATATGTCGCGACATGCATTTGGAAACTCAAGTGGGACCTTTAGCTAACCAAATAAATGTGTCGGTTAACTAATATCAGTATCGTATCATAATCATATTTGAACAACTAAGCTTTCGAATTCTGATTGTTGTGTTGTTTATCTTGAAGGGTGGAGTAATGCTAGTACGACAGAAAGCACCTACGCAGATCATAGTAGAGTAGATAAAAGGGGAAAACCCTAAGCATCAAGAGAAAAATCAGGAAAGTGGAACTAGCTGGACCAGTGGGTGGTGCACATGCTTTTCGAAACGAATATAGGAACATTAGGTGACCAATTAAACATTCTCTATTTTAGTTATATGAGCATCATATCAGATTCGTATTTCAACATGTAAGCTTTGGGTTGAGGTCTTGAGGAGCTGTGCTAGCACGACACGAAGCACCTACTATGATGGTAGTGAATATAAAGGGGGGAAACCATAAGCCTTACGAGTATAGTGCCCGTGCCATGGCGGATCTGAAGGTGCAAACCGGACAAAGCTACTTCGCAACCAATGTTTGCTTTCAACTAGCCACTACGATTTGGTCCTGACAAGAAAAGTACAGTAAACAAATTACGATCTATTTTCTGGGTGAGATCAATAACTTAAGCACATATGGAAGAGTACCACCTCTCTTGCGACACTATGTAGGCCTATGCTGATACGTTGAGGGTGCTGCGGGTGCGATGGCTATCGGCGGCGGGGAAGAAGACTTTAGACGGCAGACGGCTGGGTCGGGGGATATATCCTGTTGCCGTGGATGAGGCGGTCGTAGGAGCGGCAACGGCAAGGTGGACGACGGCGCCGGTGAAGTGAGAGGAGGCGATGAAAGGATGCTGGTCCAGCACCATGGATGAGAGACGTCCATCTCTTGCAGTCGATGACGTGGTAGGGGTAGCGGCTTCGGCAAGGTGGAGCATGGGGTGGCGGACAGAGGAGGCTGGCCGCAGTGCGGAGGTTGTCGTGCCGCCGATGGTGTATGAATGGGGAATTGGAGGGGAGGGGGGATCTCAAACTTTGAGACACGCTTCTCTAAAAATGGGGGAAAGTTACGAACTTATCCCCTGTTTAAAATTTCGGACATCACGTCAGTTGGGGATGGGACGGTAATCTCGCATCTCCCAAATATTTGCCGGTAACTATTTTGGGCGAGGAGAGGGTGTTTTGCCGCCCAAGGTTGGCGCCCACGGTGTATGAACGGGGCTGAAAGGTAGGGCGGTTGTGTCACGTCTGATGGAAGTTACACATCTGCCCCTATTTAAAATATAAGCCTACATTGATTTCGGACGAGGAGAGTTTTTTTTGCCGCCCACCGTGTATGAATGGGGAAATGGAGGAAGAGACACATGTCTTTCGGACGAGCTTGAATCAAATGTGTTTTGCCACCCACGTTTGGCACCCACCGTGTCTGAATGGGCTCAGAGGCCGTCGTGTCACGTCTGATTGAAGTTACTAGTCTACCCCTATCGACATCAGTGTAAATCCCGTTGATAAGGATGTAAGTGTCAGGGGTAGACAGTAATTTCCATCTCGGAAACACTTGCTTTGAGCAGCCCACAAATTATAGTGGGTGTTTAGCCGCTTCGTTCAAAACTTGGGAGAATTAGCATTCACGTTTGCCCTGGGACCTGGCAAACTAAATTCAAATCCAATTTGTATTCGATTACGAATATCCACAGATAATTATACATTTTGTTATTTATTTCTTCAAAACCACAACAAAGATTTATTCCACCTTTATATATGATTATGATTTAGAAATGCCGTGATCTTCGAATTCAGTAGGTTGGATACACTCTGAGTCAAACAGTTATTTCATCCAATACAATATGCTCACATGACAAACAGTTCACCTTATGTCAATCATACAAGTTCTAAGGATTACCTCGCCTAAAAAATTTGGATCATTACAACACATGGACAACATAGGGGGTCTTGCAACATAATCCATTCAGAGACAGGACACAACATGCAAGTACAATAATTTAATGAAAATTTGAACTGGTATCTAAAGAAGAACCGGGATTATCTTGGGCTTCAGATAGCAGAAACGGCAGGACCTCCTTTGTCTTCAAATGCAACATTCTTACTTCCTCTAATTCTTGGGTTGCTTGCATAATGTGTGCCACTAATTCCGTGATTTCCAGCCTCAAGATAAATATTACATCATTCATGGCAGCCACACCATCTCTTTCTGCCTCTAGTAGAGCCTCAAGCACTATAATATATGTGCTCAGACTGCTCTCCGGCGGTGTTGCCTCTGAACTGCTAGCATCTAGTAACATGGATGGCGCACTGCTTCCACAAAGAGATTCTGGGGTTGTACATTGTGTCCTAGCGTGAACGGCATCCTGAAAGGTTTCCGCAATACATCAGTAAGAGATAGTTATCATATGATCCAGGCAGTAAGCTTACATGGTAAACGACAGACGAATTATTGCCGAGCATGGCAAACTATATTTAAATGGTTTGAAGCAGCATCAGCCGAAAAGAAATTAAAATGGTAAGATGAAACTAGGGATGTAAGTGGCAAATAAACGAAATCCACCAGTCCCATCTAGTTAGTTTTTGCTACCTCCCTAGTTCATTTTCCTCAAAAAAACTATTTTGAACTATCATACCACTAGTGGACTTTAATCGGGATTAAACCGGACCCAGTTGACATCCCTAGTTGAAAGGGAGTGTACAACCGCTATATTTAAGTTGCCAATGCATCTAAGTAGTTGAAATAATCTGAGAAAGCACTTAACAGTGTGGCCTCATATAAACTATGAAGACAGTCATGTGATGAAGTTGAGAGGAAAAGTTAAGGAATCAAATGAAATAGGGATGCATTTATTTACGATAGTACAACAGGCACTGCTGACATATTGGCCAACTCAGGTATAGCGTAACAACAAATAAGCATTCGAATCAAGCAATACAGCAAAGCAGACAACTGAACTATTTGTAATTCAGTAGGATTACACGTTGAGGGGACAAGCCAAGAAAGTAGCCCACTCGCATTACATTTCACATGTACTAAAACACACTGGCTTACCATATGTTGCTGTGAAGTCTAGCTGCTGTTGCAATGTTCTTTGAAGATATCGTCAGCATCCAGTGGTTGCAAATCTAGTTGTTGTAGTTTATTCTGCACAATCTATTTAGGTAAAATTAATTTTAATCGCATGCACTGGTCCGAATTGATCATCAATGGTTCATCTAAACTAATGAAAGAAGGGTGTGTGCATACACGACAATACTCCCTCCGATTCTTTTTACTTTGCGTATAACTTTTTCTTAGTTTTCTCATATTAGTCTGCGCGCTGCCGATTCCTAGCGCTGGTTTCCTTTTGTGCCCCGCCCCATCCGCCTCTGCCCTAATTAATTGGCAAATTAGTCCAGAAAAATTAAACCAGTGCCCTCCTTGATATGCGGGTCAAGAGTTATGGGCAGAGTAAATAGAATCGGAGGTAGTATATCTGCTTCCCTCTATTTTTATGCTTGCTCGAGGTGCCAGCCCCAAAAGAACAAATATTTTGCTTGATGGGGTTGGCAGCTCCATAATTAATAGAAGCATCAAATTAGTCATGCAACTTGGGAAGATCAAGAACACACAAACAAGTAATGAACAGAGGCTTGGAGTAGTGATGTAATAGCTAGCATCAGAAAATGTAGGGTAAAACAAACAAAAACCAGCGGAACCACATGCTAGTTTGCTGATGTGTAATTAAGCATAGAGAACATTAACCAGTCTGATGGAACTAACAGGTGGCATCAGAACAAAACTAAAGCATATTAACTATATGTGCACTGGTATGTAATTTAGCACATGTAACATGTTCACTGCTAGAAGTATGGCCGTACAGGTGCAAGTAGAATAACGCGTCTCATGAAAAACTGAATGATGCCCCGAAGAAATTCAAAGGTGCGGTGCTTATGCTAGGAAAGTGAACGTAGGCGTCGGCCGTTGGATGTCGGCAGCGTATGGGTATCGTTGTCATACTTGATAGCTAAGGATCGTCGATGGTGCTCGTGTTGCGGTTGAGTTTGGGCCAGCTGTCGCCGTCGCTGAAGCAGCTCCGGTGCTACGGTTGCAGCGCCTGTCGACATACAAGAAAGCTCATCTGTGGTAAGTGAACAGTTGCACGATAAAGAGAAAAACTGAAGGAGTACAAATCGAAATAACCTGATGAGGCTGCGGCGTCGGTAAAGCAGGGCCGGTGGAGTTGAATATGGCGTTCGTGGAGCGGGTCCGGTGTAGTGGACGAAGGCTTCGGCGGGCGCATTGTACAGTGCTTTCGGTGAGGCGGACGAGGGCTTGTATGAAGGGCCAGCGAAGGGGCGGACGAGGGAGTCAGTGAAGGGCCTATGTTGTGCTGGACGAGGGCGCCGGTTAAGCAGATCCGGTCCGGTGGACCATGATGGCGGTCAAGGAGATCTGGAGCGGTGGACAAGCCAGTCGCTGAAACGGCTCCAGTGAAGTGGTGAGTTGGCAGTTGGGGGTTCCAAGGTGCGGAAGGTAGATCCGGCGGGGTGTGAGGTCCACCGTTGTGGCGGAGGACTAGATTCGGCGGCTTGCCGGGGTTGGGGGGTCGGGGAGGGGAAGGGGAGGGGCTCTGGGGAAGAATGTTGGGGGCAAAGAGGGGAAAACAATGGAGTTACCAAAGCAGCCCTTTTCCGTTCATGTGGCAGGGGTAAAACAGGAATATCGCAGGGCTAAACTTTCGGGCGCGTGATATTTCGATGTGAGCGGGAA